>NC_052164.1:31182489-31482489 GCF_902713615.1 Scyliorhinus canicula
TCGAGGACATAGTTTCCAATGGCCAAGCATTGGGCCTCAAAACTCTCCATATTCTTTCTGACATTTCCGATACGAGGAATGTTCTTCTGCCCACGTGCAGTGCATTCAAATGCTCAGAAATGTTAAAGCTAATCGTAGTCCCCTCCCAAGCTGGAGGATGATCATTCATGAGTGAAGGAATTTTGGGATTTCTCCCAAAACCAACTGATGTGGACTGTAGCCCCCTACGATCTGTAGTGAATTCTTTGCATGGATGGCCCACCCTAAAGCTGAAGTTAATTGGCAATTTGGCTGATTTGTCAAAATTTTACGAAGCATTTCATCTATCGCAGCACTATTTCTTGCACACCCTGTTACTAAATGGGCTTTCTACAGCTGTGTTATGTTTATGTTCTCATACCTGTCCCAAAATTCGTAGTTTGCGAACCCCCCCCCCCCCCCCCCCTCTCCCCACTCCCCATTATGAGTGAGGAAATTATGAGGTGGCTCCAGTCCGATCCCTATCCATGTTTCCATTATCAGCTCCAAAATTATTTTCTTTACTACATATATGCCTCGGCTAATTAAATGTAGTTGCCAAGTCTAAAAAATGTAAAATGAAAATGTTCTTTTCTTTATCCCACATCTTAAGATCCATCGCCACAATTTCATTAAAATCACTCACTAAGGGCATACTGACTGGAGGCTGTGATGATGTTCTGCTATATTTATTACATATAACACATATATTGGTTATCTGTTTACGTTTGCCGTATACTTCATCTCTTATACCTCCATCCCTCAGCAACATTTTTAATCTTTGGAAAGATGGATGGGCAATTTGCCGGTGTAACTTTAACACAATTAACTTTTTGTTTTCTAGGCTCCTGTTCTCTGATGTTAACAGTACTTTCTTAATTTCTTTACAAGATTCTAGACAATGTAAATTTTAAGTCCACTGTTTTTCCAAATATGATGGCCTTCTTGTTTTCCACGTCAAGTTTCATCTCTGCTTTCTTCATCAATAGTTGACTCAAATATCAAGGGATTTTGTTGGATACGACATCCATATTAATAAAACTATTGCTTCCAGTGATTTTACGAGGAATCACTACTCTCTTCAGTAGTTTAAGGGTATTACCATTCCCAAATCTGAAACTTGGGGGACCTTATTCTCCAATCCTGCGGCCAAGTTCTGATGCCGGCGTGAAAAGTGGTGCGAGCCACTCTGGCATCAACGGACCTCACCTGGCAGCTATCCACCCCTTGGTAGGGACCTAGTGCGGCGCTAGTGTGGTCTCCGCAGCTCCGGCACCCAAAAGCCGGCGCACCACATCCGGCGCGAGTTTGCGCATGCGCGCCATGGCTGGCACAGGTTCGTGCATGCACGTGGGTTCCCATCTCTGCGCCGGGCCCCGGGCAATATTGTGGAGCCCTACAGGAGCCCGGCACGGAAGAACACAAGCCCCCACGGAACTAGGCCGCCACCGATCGGTGGGTCCCGATCTTGGGCCAGGCTCCCGTGGAGGCCCCTCCCGGGGTCATATTCCCCCCCCCCCCTCCCAGGACGACCACCGCAGACAGAACTCTGAGGTCCCGCTGGGTGGGACCATACGTAACCCATGCCGGCAGGACTTGGCCAAACCCGGAGGGCACTCGGCCCATCGAAGCCCGGAGAATCACCGGAGGGGCCGCTTTCAACGTCGCTTTGGCATGGCAGCGATCCTGCGGGTGCCCAAGAATTGGCACGCGTGATCCTTGCACCCCCCCCCCCCCCCCGCCGACGATTCTCCGACCCGGCGTGGGAGTCAGAGAATCCCGGTCGTGGAGTTTCCAAATTCCTTAACCTTTTTCTGATCCATGTCACTTAAGGGTCTAAGTAACATTTTAACCAGCCTATTCCACATACTGTAGATGTGCATCTGCTGTCTAATACTGCACAATTGAAGGACACTGCGACCAACACCTTCGTCACTGAACTAAAACTGCCTTTTATTAAGATAATGCCTTTGCTTTGGTTAATATCTTTGTCTCGTGTTTGGTTTCACGTATCCTATTATATTGCTGAGGACTGTTTATTGCATAATGGAATTTTGAATTACACCTAAAACACCAACTGACTATACCCTGGGCAGCTCTGGGGTTCACCTTTATTGAAATTTCTCAATTCATTCCTTCTGCCATAATTGTTAAAGGTGTTTCTGACCTCGTTATTATTGCTTATAACTCTTCTTTCACATTGATGTTTATGGACTGTTTCTAGACCACCTCGCTATCCCGTTAACAAAGTGTCTTCCATAGTCTGTCTTATTGCCGATCGACCCACTTGTGACATGAATTGTGCCGGGGAGGAATGTTTTCCCAGGAACTTTTTTTAAAAAAAGCCTCTGACATTTGTTCCAGCAGGGTGTGTTTTTCTGAAAATGTAGCTCCTGTCTAAACCAGAAGCCTACCCACATTTCTAATTGAAGTGCAGTGCATTTGAACTTTCTATATTTGTCAAAATCTAACCAAACCTCATAAGTCATCCTTTTGGTAAATCTTATCCAAACCTTCATCGAAGTCCAATTGCTCGGCTCCAATTCCAAAAATACCTTGCACCTTATTTGAAATAGTAATGAAAGTGCCCAGGCCATTCCTTCATTTTTCTTGGGCAAGGATGTAACCTATATCCATCTGGTAACTTTGTTCTCCCATTGGTCATAGGGTTAATGCTCAGAAAATAATGGTGGGTAATCATACCTCTGCATTCCACATTTGGACTCAGTTTTCCAAGTTACTGCATGCGCAGTTGGCGTCTTTTCCTTCAGCCGCCACGTCTTGATCTTGCGGGGTGGTGGTGTTACGGACGCACGGCCCGGGATCGTGCCTATGCCCCCCTTGGCACGGCCGTGGTACTGCCCTGCCAATTGGGCCCCCAGATGCCCCAAACGGGCATCTGGCGCCCGTTTCACGACGGCAGCAAGCAGGTGTGTTTGCTGCCGTATTGAAACGGGTGCGAAGGCCCGGCCGCTCGGCCCATCGGCCTCGGAGAATCGCCGCTCATCGTAGAAAACGGCGAGCGGCGATACATGGCGTGGGTCGGGCGTGGGGGGGGGGGAGAATAGCGGGAGGGCGTGAAAAATGTCGGTAGGCCCTCCTGCTATTCTCCCACTCGGCGTGGGGGGGGGAGAGTCGTGCCCAAGATCCTTTCAATGGGCGGTATTCTCGGCTAAGACCAAAAATCGCGGAGGCTGTCGTGAACTCGGCCGTGGTTCACGACAGCCTCGGGGCCCGCTCCCCGCACCTAATTCACCCCAACCCGGGGGGCTAGGAGCGGGCCCACGTCGTTCCCGGCCGCGACCTCGGCCGCCAGAAATGACGCACGAACGGTGCTTTTCATGATGTCATCCGCGCATGCGCGTATGACATCACCGCGCAGACGGCATGAACCCGCGCATGCGTGGTGCCGTCTTTCTACATCGTCACCCGACAAGACGTGGCAGCTTGATCTTGCCGGGCGGCGGAGGGGAAAGAGTGCAACTGTTTTGGACGCTGGCCCGACGATCGGTGGGCACCGATCGCGGGCCTGTCCCCTCTGGAGCACAGTCGCGGTGCTCCCGTTCAAATCAGGCCCCTAGATGCCCGAACGGGCATCTGCTGCCCGTTTCACGAATGCAGCGACCAGGTGTGGTTGCTGCCGTGGTGAAACGGGCGTGAAGGGCCGGCCGCTCGGCCCATCGGGCTCGGAGAATCGACGTTCGCCGTGAAAATCGGCGAGCGCCGATTTTTCCGAGGTGTGGGGAGAATCGCGGGGGTGCCAGGTGGGGCGTACAAAATGTCGGGAGGCCCTCCCGCGATTCTACCAGGCCGCGTGGGGAGCGGAGAATTCCGCCCAATATGTTTCGCACACTCTCTCCACACTTCCCCAAATTTAAATGGCAGCAAACCACAGAACACTTCCAATGCCTCAGCAACAGCCAATGTAAATTAATCAGTATGGTTTTATAAAAGGTAAATCATGTTTGACTAATTTGCTCGAGTTCTTCGAAAATGGAACAAGCCAAGTGAACAATGGCAATCCTGTAGATTTAGTACATCTGGACTTCTAGAAGGCATTAGGGATAGAAGGTCCTATAGCCAATTTTGCAGATGGGATAATAAGTTGCGCTGAGGAAATAAAACATTTACAAATCTGCATTGTAAATTCTATGTAAATCGATATAGATAGGTTAGGTGAGTGGGCCAAAATTTGGCAGATGGAGTTTAACGTGGAAAAGTGTGAGGTTCTCCATTTTGATCGGTAAAATGGAAAGGCAACTTATTATCTAAATGGAGCAAAACTTCAGAGTGCTCCAGTGCAGAGGGATCTGGGTATCCTCATGCATGAATCTCAGAAAACTAGTATGCAGGTACAGCAGGTAATAAAAAGCTAAAGGGATAGAGTACAAAAGGAGGGAGGTATTGCTGCAACAAGCATTGGTGAGACTGTACCTGGAGTACTATGTACAGTTTTGGTCTCCTTATTTTGGGAGGGGTGCAGTTGCATTAGAGGCAGTTCAGAGGAGGTTCTCCAGATTGATTCCAAAGGGACCTGGCTCTGCAGGTGTCCTGCTGAGCGCTCGGGTGGCGCGTGGGGATCTGGCCCCGGGGGGGGCCCCCACAGTGGCCTGGCCTGCGATCGGGGCCCACCGATCCGCGGGCGGGCCTGTGCCATGGGGGCACTCTTTCCCTCCGCGCTGGCTGGTGTAATGGTCCGCCAAGGCCGGCGCGGAGAAGAACCCTCCTGCGCATGCGCTGGGATGGCGCCAGTACACGCTGGTGCTCCCGTGCATGCGCCAACTTGCGGCAGCCGGCAGAGGCCCTTCAGCGCCGGCAGGTGCGGCGCCAACCCCGCCGGCGCCAGCCTAGCCCTGAAGGTGCGGAGAATTCCAGATTGCGGAGAATCCCGCCCCAGGACACCAATTCTAAATGGCATCTTGATCTCTGGGGCCCCTAACATGACCCTCGATCACCCTCAAGCCCCAACTCACTATGAGGAGGTTTCCCACACCCCTCCAATACCCACACATGGTTCCCCCAGGCAGATTGCCTAAAATGCCAATCTGGTACCCTGGCAGTGTCCCTGTCAGCTGGCTGTGCCACCTGGGCACCTTGACAATAGTGCCAGTCTGGAACCAAGGTGGTACTGTTAGGATGCCAGGCTGGCAGTGCAAGGGTGTCACCTGCCCAAAGGGCATGTACCAGGCGGCTCATGTACCAATCCCTTGGGAGTGCCATTCCATCTGCTCCCCATTTGTGGAGACCAGTGCTGAACAGTGCTCTCACGAGGTCTCCGAGACAAGGGGCTAGATCCTAACTCCTCAGGTTCCTCGGGAACTACATACTCGAGAGAGGCTAGCTGTCTCACGCAAATATGCAGATTTACCAAAGAGTGAGGCAAAATTCCCACAATGGGCAGGATTTACAAATTTGTGAAATTGCATTAGATCTCACGAGGCGTCACGAGTCGGGTAGATCCCGGGAACGAGGCCCCCGGCTTCTATCGGCCACGCTGTGCTGTGGCACGCTGCTTTTCAGGCACAGCGTAGCCATTCAATCACGCCCTCCATGTTTCCAGCATGCATTCCCAGTGCCTGAGCTAACCCCATCAAAATGGCTTCCGACATGATTCACACCAAAACGACACTCCTTTTGATCTGAAACCAAACCAAAAATACAAACACCACGCACCTGAAATTTATTGACAAGCTTCTTCATACTTCATATTTGATTTCCCAGCGGATAATCTGAAAATTCATTTCAGCATTGCTGAAATTTTGGACAGACAAATTGCAAAATTCTACATATTCAACAACAGAAAAGTGCAGCTTGTCAGTAAGTAAGTCCAATAAAAATCAGAGCTTATATTTTAAGTCATTAATGAAGGCATGTAAAAAACCTATCTTGCCACTGCACTCACATGGGTCAAACCATTCAGCATTTATCATGTTGCTACCTCTGGTTTATCTGTGCTGAGCAGCAGGTCAGAGTACACAATTTTCATCACATTTTTGCTCTGATAACACATATGTAATACAGTGTTGCCCTGAAATTCATCTCCACCATAAAGTGAACTTAATATCTCTGCAATCACACAAGATCATATCCTCTATGACAGGCTCATGTCCCTATCGATCGCCAATCTGGCCTAGATTTTTTTTTTTATGTCTGCATGCTCTCCTGGTCAGCAGTTTACATTATAGGTTCTTATCTCCCGATTCAGTAAGGAACCCTCCATTATAAAACTTGTCAAACGGCGATTACAGCTTCGCCCAGTGGAGAGGTTGCAGTGTTACAACTAGCTGAAAGCTGCACGTAACCAAAAGTTTCCATCGGCATTTTCACAGCCATTTAAAAAAAAAAAAATCTTTATTCTTTCATGGAATGTGGGTGTCACAGGTGGGACCAGCATTTGGTGGCCATCCCCAGTTACCCTGGAATTAAGCGGCTTGCTGGGCATTTCAGAGGGCAGTTAAGAGTCAACCACATTGTTGGGGGCCTGGAGTCACGTGTAGGCCAGACCAGGTAGGAATGGAACAGTTCCTTCCCGAAAAGGGCATTACTGTACCAGATGGGTTTTTACAACAGTTAGTTGTCATGGTCACCTTCACTGACTTTATATTCCAGATTTGTTAATTGAATACAAATTTCACCAGCTGCTGTAGTGGGATTTGAACCCATGTCTCCAGAGCAGCAGCCGAGCCATGACACAGCAAATGGAAATACAAAAGAATTCAAATTCCTCATACGCTCTGTTAAAGCACACACATTAACCAAAGCACTAAGTACGGCATGGAGAGGTATTTTAACCCATGTTTGGAAAGATTGACCACATAATGTTTTGATTTTAATTACTTTTCTTGTTGATGAGAAAAGTGCTGAACTTACTGGGCTCGAGGTGAAATTTCACTTCTCATTTGTTATTCGGTAAATTAATTTCTTAGGAGCAAAGGAATTAGGAGAAGGAGTAGGCAATTCAGCCCTTCGAGCCTGCTCCACTATTCAATCAGATCATGACTGATCTCTTCCTGGTCTCAAATCCACCTCCCTACCTGTTCCCCATATCCTTTAACCCATTTTCTTATCAGAAATATATCTATCTCCTCCTTGAAACCATTTAATGTTTCAGACTCCACCACACAATGGGACAGCGAGTTCCACAAATTCACCACCAAGAAGTAATTCCTTTTTTCAGCCAAAATGGACAACCTCAAACTTATCCACATTAAACTCCATCTGCCAGATTTTGGCTCATTCTCCTAGCCTACCTATATCCATCTGTAAACTCTTTATCGCCTCTTCATCGCCTTGCTTTCCACCTATTTTAGTAGCATCCGCAAATTTTGCTGAGTACACTCTGTCCCAGCTTTCAGATCATTTATTTAGATTGTAACCAGTTAAGGTCCAAGGACTGACCCCTGCGTTACCCCGCTAGTTACAGCTCGCCAGCCAGAGAAGGACCCCTTTATCCCAACCCTCTGCTTTCTGTCAGTCAGCCAATCCTCAATCCAATCTAGTACTCCACTCCCAATAGCCTGCCATCTCACCTTCTGGCTCAGTCTTTTATGTGGCCCCTTGTCAAACGCCTTCTGGAAGTCTAGATACACCACATCCACAGGTTCCCTATTGTCCACCTTGATGGTTGTATCCTCAAAGAACTCAAGCAAGTTTGTCAAGCATGACTTATCCTTCATGAAACCATGCTGACAATGGTGGATTGAGCTTTGTCTTTCCAAATGTTCAGTCATCTCCTGCTTAATGGTTGATTCCAGCATTTAATAATAATAATCTTTATTGTCACAAGTAGGCTTATGGTAACACTGTAATGAAGTTACTGAGAAAAGCCCCGAGTCGCCACATTCCGGCGCCTGTCCGGGTACACAGAGGGAGAATTCAGGATGTTCCCCACCACAAAGGTCAAGCTAACGGTCTACAGTTTACTACTTTTTGCCTCTCTCCCTTTTTGAATAGGGGCGTCAGATTAGCATGTTTCCAATCCAATCATTCCAATCCAATCTGAATAATTTCCAGAATCCAGGGAATTTTTTAAATATCATAACCAATGCATCCACTATCTCTGCTGCCAGCTCCTTTAATACCCTAGGGTGCAGGTCCCACAGACGTCTCTGCCTTTAATCCCATTAGTTTATGAAATACCTTTTCCGGCAGTGTGGGGTGGCTTCAATGTTAATTCCTATTGATGGCAGCGGGAACAAAGAATACCGCTGCCAGCAAACGGCGTGCCACCTATCGCTGCCAAGAAACATGGGTCGGGAGGGGGTGGGGGGGGCGTTGGTGGGGTGCGGAGAACCCGGCCCATTGACTTAAAAATAAAACAGTTTAATGATTTGCATCTGGTCCCCACCTCATGAGGTGTTTCAGTCCACCTTGACAAGGATTGGAAAAGTGTTCATATGAAAGACACAACATCCAATTGGAGCTCTTGTTACACCCTGGGCTGCACTATAGTCAATGAAGATATTGGATAAAGCAAGGAGTCTCAAGAGGTTCATCCCGCCATCAAGACTGAGTTACACCACTACACCCAAGAGAATTACTAAAGGCAGACCTGAAGCTTGTGGCATCAGAGCAGCAAACAGCAACAGCTTGCATTTCCACACTCGTAAAGCAGAAAACACCCCAAGGCACTTCACTGATGTGTAATCAAACAAAGACATGTCACAGCAAAAGAGGTATCAAGACAGATGAACTGAAGCTTGATAAAAGTTGGAGGTTTTAAGCAGCATTTTAAAGGAGGGAAGCAAGGTGAAGAGATGATTACAGAAGAGCATTGGACCAACGCAATACCAAACTTCTCAACAAGTCTCCTCAACCAGTTACCCTTTTCGTTTGCTAAAATTGGGAAGTGTGACTAATTCGCATTGAGTTACTGAATCCAGGTCAGTAATGAGAACAGGAAGCAGTACTGGTATCAATACCAATCCCGAGTACTCCACGAGCATGTCTTCCCCACCTGATACACATTTTTTAACGTCTAATTGTTTTCTACATATTTGGCAAATGCAACACGGTAGCATTGTGGACAGCACAATCGCTTCACAGCTCCAGGGTCCCAGGTTCGATTCCGGCTTGGGTCACTGTCTGTGCGGAGTCTGCACATCCTCCCCGTGCGTGCGTGGGTTTCCTCCGGGTGCTCCGGTTTCCTCCCACAGTCCAAAGATGTGCAGGTTAGGTGGATTGGCCATGATAAATTGCCCTTAGTGTCCAAAATTGTCCTTAGTGTTGGGTGGGGTTATTCGGTTATGGGGATAGGGTGGAGGTGTTGACCTTGGATAGGGCGCTCTTTCCAAGAGCCGGTGCAGACTCGATGGGCCGAATGGCCTCCTTCTGCACTGTAAATTCTATGATCTATGATCTATGATCAACAGTCGGGCAGCAGGTTCCTGATTAAAGCCTTTACGAATCTGGCCATTCATTGTGTTAGGATCAGGGATCTTTCCAGAATCAAGCTTTGTAAGGGTACATTTAACTGAATTCCTTACAAAATAAAATATTAATATTTTATCATGGTTTGATCATAAAACATAAAAGAAAACGGAAGCCAACAATGATTAATTTCTCTGAGACGACATCGATTTGTTGTACCTTTTCCTCTCACCTCTGTTCATTTGCCTCAGCATTTGTCAAATGTAATCTGCAAGCCTGGAAGCTTAACACTTCCACGGGGAGAAAGTGAGTTTGCAAGCCTTGTGGAGTAGAGGTGGGTAGGCGCAATCCATCTTTCTCTGTAGATTTCTCAACAGGGCGGCACAGTGGTTGGCACTGCTGCATTACAGCAGCTTGATTAATAAGGGGATCAGGGATTATGGGGAGATGACAGGAGAATAGGGATGAGAAAAATATCAGCCATGATTGAATGGCCAAGCAGACTCGACGGGCTGAGTGGACTAACTCCACTCCCATTTCTTATGGTCTTGTAGTCTTACAGCGCCAGGCACTTAGGTTCGGTCTTAGTCTTGGGTCATTGTCTTTGTGGAGTTTGCATTCTCCGTGGGTCCGTGTGGGTTTCTGCTCCGGTTTCCTCCTACAGTCCAAAGATTTGCAGGTTAGGTGGATTGACCATTCTAAATTGTCCCTTAGTATCCAGGGATGTACAGGTTAGGTTATTGAGGTATAGGAATAGGGGGTTAGGTACGTTTTGGCGCAGCCATTTGGGCGCGGCCGTTTTGGCGCCGGCTGTTTTGGCGCCGGACGTTTTGGCGCCAAAATAACATTTCTTTATTATTAGCCTCAGGTGAGTTGGCTGGTGCGGGTGCGTTGAGTTGGGTGCTGGTGCGTTCTATCACCATCTGTTTATATATTGGCGTTATATATTGGCATTATTGACGTTTTGGCACCAAAATAACATTTCTTTATTTGTGAATTAGCCTCAGTTGAGTTGGCTGGTGCGGGTGCGTTGAGTTGGGTGCTGGTGCGTTCTATCACCATCTGTTTATATATTGGCGTGATATATTGGCATTATTGACGTTTTGGCACCAAAATAACATTTCTTTATTTGTGAATTAGCCTCAGTTGAGTTGGCTGCTGGTGCGGGTGCGTTGAGTTGGGTGCTGGTGCGTTCTATCACCATCTTTTTATATATTTTGTAACTAAACCAATTCGCATACCCATATGATGGCTGAGGCAGTATCAACGAAACGTGGTAAAGAAAAATTTGTTCATAACGGATTCCTTTACGTCTTTGACAAAACAAGCAAAGGTGACAGCGAAGTGAAATTTTGGCGTTGTGAGCAAAAAAACCGGTGCAAAGCACGTCTCCATACTAAAGCTGCAAACGTGGTGAGGCAGCTGAACAGCCATTCGCATGATGCTTCTGCTGCACAAGTAGAGGTTGCACTCGTGAAAACTAAAATAAAAAAGAGAGCACAGGAAACCCTTGAGGCACCGACTGTAGTTGTTAATGAATGTTTGACAGACATATCCCAAGCTAGTCTACCAGCCATTCCTAATATATCTGCTTTGAGGAGAATGATAAGCAGAAAGCGTAATTATGTATTGAACGCCCCCACCAATCCAAGTGATTTACAACAATTGATTGTGCCAGAATGCTACAGGATATATGTCCCTCAACCAGGACTGGAAGAAAAATTTTTACTTTGTGATAGCGGACCAGGTCACGACCGGATATTAATCTTCGGAAGACAGAGCTGGCTACAGCACTTATTGACATCTGATATGTGGTTTGCAGATGGCACATTCAGTATTGCTCCCAGCCTCTTTTCTCAGATATATGTAATTATGGTAAAAAAACACGGAGGAGTTACTCCTACGGTTTATGCTCTTTTGCCCAACAAGCAACGCACCACATATACGAGAATGTTCGCATTATTGAAAGAAATCGAACCCAACTTGAAACCCAGTTCAATCGTCTGTGATTATGAACAAGCTGCGCACAGTGCTATGAAAGACATATTCCCTGATGTTCAAATAAAAGGATGTTTTTTTCATTTAGCTCAAAATATGCAAAAACATCTAGCTAGTATGGGGTTCCGTAGTTTGTATAACACTGATCCAGATTTCGCGTTAAAAGCTAAAATGATTATTGCCATTGCCTTCGTCCCTTTGAACAAAATCGATGAATATCTGGATGCTTTAGCGACCCAACTGCCGCAAGAACTTCAAGATTTACTGAACTGGTTTGAAGATACATATGTTGGTCTTCTGAACAGACGAGGAAATGGTAGACGACAACCTTTATTTCGCCCTGAGATTTGGAACCTTTATCAGAGAACATTAAACGGGGAAGACCGCACAAACAATAATGCGGAGGCAGCCCACCGTCGATTGAAATATGAACTTGGCATGCATCATCCCACCATATGAAAACTAATTGATGGCCTGCGTAAAGTACAGAAAGGTAGAGATGCATATTATGAAAGGTTACTAGCCGGCCATGAACCGCCACAAAAACTAAAAAAGTATAGAGGTGCAGATAAAAGAATACATGAAACTGTTCTTAAATTTGAAAACATGGATGCTATCGAGTACTTGAGGAGTCTTGCTCATAATTACCAAATGAACTAAACTAAAGGTTTTTGAACTTTAGTTTTTAACTAAATGAACTAATTTAAGGTTTTTAACTAAATGAACTAATTTAAGGTTTTTAACTAAATGAACTAATTTAAGGTTTTTAACTAAATGAACTAATTTAAGGTTTTTAATTTACAATAAAGAGCTTAAGGAGCCTTGCTCATAATCACCAAATGAACTAAACTAAATGAACTAATTTAAGGTTTTCTGTCGTCTGCGCCCAAACGGCCGCGCCAAATTGGCTGCGCCCAATTGTCCCATCCCCAGGAATAGGACAGGGTGGACGGGCAGGTGGACATGGGTAGAGTGCTCTTTAAAGGGTCAGTGCAGACTCGATGAGCTGAATGGCCTCCCTCTGCACTGGAGGGATTTTATGAAATTCTATGAAAATTATTTACCTGCTCTCCTCAACATTGAAGATAACACAGTTTGTTTGCTCCCTTACAATTCTCTTTATATTTTCCTGCAATGACACAGCCAGTATTTATCTTTGAGATAGAAAGTCAACCACTCTGCTGAGTGGTGACATTTAGCAATAATATCACCAGATTTGGAAGTATCCACCTGGTCATGAATATAATCATAGGATTCCTATAGTTCAGAAGGAGGCCATTCAGCCCATCGAGTCTGCACTGACCCTCTGAAAGAGCACTCTACCTGGGCTCACTCCCCTGCCCTATCCCCGTAACCTCACCTAACCTGCACATCTTTGGACAACTAAGGGGCAATTTTGGAGCTTGGCCAATACACCTAACCTGCACATTTTAGGACTGTGGGAGGAAACCGAAGCACCCGGAGGAAACCCACATAGACACGGGGTGAAAGTGCAACCTCCACACAGACAGTCACCTAAGGATAGAATTGAACTCAGTTCCCTGTCACTGTGAGGCAGCAGTGCTAACCCCTGTGCCACCATGTTGCCCATATTGATGAAAAATGGAGTTGGAGTTAAGGAGTGTGGAAGTGGTGAGGGTGGGGCGCTCAATGGTCAGTCAATATGCTTTCTGGAGAGAGCCTGCATCTAATTTGCAATAAGCTAAAAGGCAATTGATCATGTGATGTAGACGTTCTTTAGCAAAGTCACATGTGCACTTCAGGAACTCAACAGGTACGATATAAGTCAACTTCTGAATGTGGCTAGTATGTAAACTTCATTATGAACTGATCAAGGGCTAGTGAATCTAACTCTACACCAAACAGCTGAAACACACCTCTTTCTGGATCCTGAGATTATAGTGTCATGAGATAACAAATTAAAGTGGTCCCAAGACACCACAAGACTGCAGCACACTTAAATGTTTGAAGGACTTCATCTTCCCAGCAGATCCCAACTCTTCAGCCTGAGCGGGCAACTCCTTCACTGATGCCCGGGTTAAATTTACAGGCAGAGGGCAGCACGGTGGTGCAGTGGGTTAGCCCTGCTGCCTCACGGCGCCGAGGTCCCAGGTTCGAATCCTGGCCCTGGGTCACTGTCCGTGTGTGGAGTTTGCACATTCTCCCCATGTCTGCATGGGTTTCGACCCCGCAACCTAAAGATGTGCAGGCCAGGTGGATTGGCCACACTAAATTGCCCCTTAATTGGAAAAAAATAATTGGGTACTCTAAATTTATAAAAAAAAGAAAAAAGAAAAAATTTGCAGGCAGTGCCTAATCTGCATGCTTAAAGAAGGCTCCACTTGATTGGTCGGTCATCTAGAAGCCAGAGTAAAAATTGCAGTTCGCAGAACCCAGAAAATTCTTCTCATCTTGCCTCAAGGTCTTCTGTCAATTATCTAAATTCTGTTTTTTCCGGTGACTGATTCTTGTGTCTTGTGGTTCCCTGAAGTTCAAGATAGGAACAAAATATTGGAACTTTCTCTAAATCTATTTCACAGGTCACAACAGTGTGCTACTAACTGATAGACCAGCAGCTCAGCAGTGAATGTGGCACCCTGGATATACGTGTGCGCAACATAAGAACATAAGAACATAAGAACTAGGAGCAGGAGTAGGCCATCTGGCCCCTCGAGCCTGCTCCACCATTCAATTAGATCATGGCTGATCTTTTGTGGACTCAGCTCCACTTTCCGGCCCAAACACCATAACCCTTAATCCCTTTATTCTTCAAAAAACTATCTATCTTTACCTTAAAAACATATAATGAAGGAGCCTCAACTGCTTCACTGGGCAAGGAATTCCATAGATTCACAACCCTTTGGGTGAAGAAGTTCCTCCTAAACTCAGTCCTAAATCTACTTCCCCTTATTTTGAGGCTATGCCCCCTAGTTCTGCTGTCACCCGCCAGTGGAAACAACCTGCCCGCATCTATCCTATCTATTCCCTTCATAATTTTAAATGTTTCTATAAGATCCCCCCTCATCCTTCTAAATTCCAACAAGTACAGTCCCAGTCTACTCAACCTCTCCTCATAATCCAACCCCTTCAGCTCTGGGATTAACCTAGTGAATCTCCTCTGCACACCCTCCAGCGCCAGTACGTCCTTTCTCAAGTAAGGAGACCAAAACTGAACACAATACTCCAGGTGTGGCCGCACTAACACCTTATACAATTGCAACATAACCTCCCTAGTCTTAAACTCCATCCCTCTAGCAATGAAGGACAAAATTCCATTTGCCTTCTTAATCACCTGTTGCACTTGTAAACCAACCTTCTGTGACTCATGCACTAGCACAGCCAAGTCTCTCTGAACAGCGGCATGCTTTAATATTTTATCGTTTAAATAATAATCCTGTTTGCTGTTATTCCTACCAAAATGGATAACCTCACATTTGTCAACATTGTATTCCATCTGCCAGACCCGAGCCCATTCACTTAACCTATCCAAATCCCTCTGCAGACTTCCAGTATCCTCTGCACTTTTCGCTTTACCACTCATCTTAGTGTCATCTGCAAACTTGGACACATTGCCCTTGGTCCCCAACTCCAAATCATCAATGTAAATTGTGAACAATTGTGGGCCCAACACGGATCCCTGAGGGACACCACTAGCTACTGATTGCCAACCAGAGAAACACCCATTTATCCCAACTCTTTGCTTTCTATTAATTAACCAATCCTCTATCCATGCTACTACTTTACCCTTAATGCCATGCATCTTTATCTTATGCAGCAACCTTTTGTGTGGCACCTTGTCAAAGGCTTTCTGGAAATCCAGATATACCACATCCATCGGCTCCCTGTTATCTACTGCACTGGTAATGTCCTCAAAAAATTCCACTAAATTAGTTAGGCATGATCTGCCTTTTACGAACCCATGCTGCGTCTGCCCAATGGGACAATTTCTATCCAGATGCCTCGCAATTTCTTCCTTGATGATAGATTCCAGCATCTTCCCTATTACCGAAGTTAAGCTCACTGGCCTATAATTTCCTGCTTTCTGCCTACCTCCTTTTTTAAACAGTGGCGTCACGTTTGCTAATTTCCAATCCACCGGGACCACCCTAGAGTCTAGTGAATTTCGGTAAATTATCACTAGTGCATCTGCAATTTCCCTAGCCATCTCTTTTAGCACTCTGGGATGCATTCCATCAGGGCCAGGAGACTTGTCTACCTTTAGCCCCATTAGCATGCCCATCACTCCCTCCTTAGTGATAACAATCCTCTCAAGGTCCTCACCTGTCATAGCCTCATTTCTATCAGTCGCTGGCATGTTATTTGTGTCTTCCACTGTGAAGCAACACTTAGTTCTTAACTTTTTGAGTAATATAACAATGTGACACTGATCCTCTTTGCCCGTGTTTGTGGTTTTTCCTATTTCAATATCCCGTACCAGTGGCACAGTGGTTAGCACTCACGGCGCTAGGGACCCGGGTTCGATTGCAACCTTGGGTGACTGCATATGTGGAATTTGCAGATTCTCCCCATGTCTGCGTGGCTTTCTTCAAGGTGCTCTGATTTCCTCCCACAATCCAAATGTGTGCAGGTTAGTTGGATTGGTCATGCTAAAATTGCCCCTGAGTGTCCCAAGATGTGCAGGTTAGGTGAGGGTATGGGGATAGGGTGGGGGAATGGGCCTAAGTAAAATGCTCTTTCAGAGGGTCGATGCAGACCCGATGGGCCAAAAGGTCTCCTTCTGTACTGTAAGGATTTTATGGCTCTTGAGCACCTCTACTAAATCTCCCCTTAACCTACTTTGCTTTTAAGATGAAAATTGCAGCTTCTCGCCACATAACCGAAGTTCCTCAAACAAAGAAGCATTCTAATAAGTTTCCTCTGCACCCTCTCTGAGGGCTTGACATCCTTTCTAAAGCATATTACCCAGAATTGCCTCATGGTCAATTATAATGATTTAACAAAACTTTCTTGCTTTTGTATTCTATGCCGTTATTTATAAGGCAATGGACTCTGTATGTTTTATTAACACTCTTATCACTTGGGATTAATGTGTCAATTGTATCAACTAGGTTTATCTTTCTTCTATTTGATGTTCTTTGCTGCTCGGAGATGTAGCTTTGACATTTGCTCATAATGGAATCACTTGGAAACTCAGAGACATTATTTTGGCTGCATTTTCAACAGCCACAGTACAAAAGGATTCATCAGACCAGCGGTAACCTAATTCCATCAGCTGTCTACATTTGTTCACAGTTTTGTTGAAGTTTATCGAGCACTACTCAATCTGTTCATCTGTGTGTTTATGACTGTTAGATTCTACAACATCTAATCATAAATAAAAACATTTATTGCTCAAAATCAATGATCCTTGAAAAATTACGGTCAAGCGCTCATAGTTTTATTAAACAACCATTACATGCACAAGGACAGTCGTACAGCAATAACATTGTAAATGATTGATGGGTGAGGGTTCAAGGCAAGGACATGGGTCCAAATTTTCCTGTCAGAGTAATGGTGTAATGGTGCACTTTCAGAGACTTTTGGTGAATACAAAAATAGTTCATTAATCAGAAAACAGCAGCTTCATGGCTGCACCTGGGTCCCTACATGACTCCTGCCTAAGAGGACTTCACCCCTTGTGGTGATTCCCCACTGAGTCCCAATTGGTTCTCCCAAGTCATATGAACCTGAATCTGCTGTGTTGCCCTTAAAAGGCAATCACAACAAATGGTGAGTTTAACAGCACTCAACTGCCCAGGCTGTGCTGCAAATACAAGTGAGGTGCAGCTGCAAGGTTAAACTCAAGTACATATAACTTGCTGTCTTGGGTTAGATTATTTCACAGTTGTTTTGCTTTTCTTATCTGCTCTTCTCTCCTTCTCAATTATTGTTTTATTTCCCTCTCCATTGAGGTGAAAGAGACTGCCCTTGACATCAAGGCAGCACTACCTGACTGAGTGTGACATCAAGGAGTCCTAGCAAAACTGGAGTCAATGGGAATCAGTGGGAAAACTGTCCACTGGTTGGAGTCATCCCTGGCACAAAGGGAGATGATTGTGGTTGGTTGGAGGTCAATCATTTCAGATCATGACATTGCAGGGTGGTGTCCTAGGTCCAGCTGCTTCATCAACGTCCTCCCTTCCATCACAACATTGGAAGTAGGGTTGTTTGCACAATGATCAGCACCATGAACGGCTCCTTAGATACTGAAGTAGTCCATGTATAAATACAGCAAGACGTGGACAATATCCAGGCTTGGCTGGCAAGTGACGAGTAGCATTTGCACCCACAAGTACCAGGCAATGACCATCTCCAACAGGAGAAAATGTAACCATCACCCCTTGACATTCAATGGCATTACTGTGGTGGTATGAATGTGAGCACTGCCATTGGTGCAGAGCATGGGTTTCCCATTGGCTCTGGCTGGTCATGTGCCTCTCGTCCGATTGGCTGGGACTAGTCATGTGACTGCTCACCAATTGGTCGAGAGGCAAGTAGACCCCGCCTCCGAGGCGGGGTATAAGTACCCAGAGTTCCCGGCAGTCGGCCTTTCTCTGTAGTCGACCACAGCTAGGCTAACAACTAGCTGTTTAAAGCCACAGTTTGGATCTTAATCGTGTCTCGAGTCCAATTGATGGTACATTAATTACTATCGTTGAATCTCCAACTAATAACATCCTGAGAGTTACCATTGACCACATACTGAACTTGACTAGACATAAAAATACTGTGGCTACAAGAGTAGGTCAGAGGCTAGGAATCCTGTGGTGAGTAACTCACCTCCTGACTCCCCAAAACCTGTCCACAAACTACAAGCACAAGTGAGGAGAGTGATGGAATACTCTCCACTTGGCTTGATGAGTGCAGCTCTAACAACACTCAAGAAGCTCAACACCATCCAGGCCAAAGCAATGCTCTTGCTTGGCACTCCTTCCACAAACATTCACTCCCTCCACCACCGCCAAACAGTAGCAGCAGTGTGTACCATTTACAAGATCCACTGCAGGAACCCATCAAGGCTCCTTAGGCAGCACCACAGGTACTGCAGTGGTTCAAGACGTCGGCTCACCATTTAGATACATAGGTGCTTGCCCTGTTCAGCCAGTTCCCAGATGTTCAGTTTCCCTCACGTGCATTACCAACTCATACATTCCGCTATTTGCCAAACTTAAATTTTCAAAAGTGAATTTAGCTTGCAACAGATGCTATGCGATAGCAGAATTTGGCCCATTATAGTTATGAGCTCAATATTCAAATTGATTGAGCTCAGGGAATCCAAGTTTCCAAGACTGTGTGCCTCCTTTTGTGCCCATCTGGGCTACAAATTCTCTCAAATTCCTTACAACAAGCTACACAGCCCTGATCACATCTTGTACACATGTCTTTAAACTGGAGCACCGTGACTACTGGGAAATTTTTGAATGACATGGGTGAACATGTAAACATCTTGCTTTGTGCCCCTTTTCAGGCAGCACAGTGGTTAGCCCTGCTGCCTCACAGCTCCAAGGGTTCAATACCGGCCTCGGGTGACTGTGTGGTATTTGCATATTTTCCCTGTGCCTGCGTGGGCTTCCTCCGGTTGTTCCAGTTTAACCCCACAGCCCAAAAATGTGCAGGAAAGGTGGATTGGCAATGCTAAATTGCCCTTTAGTGTTGGGTTGTGGAAATAGTGTGGGGGTGGGCCTATGCAGGGTGCTCTTTCCAAGGGTTGGTGCAGACTCGATGGGCCGAATGGCCTCCTACTGCACTGTAGGGATTTTATGATTCTAAAGGCTTGGTCCATCGGAGGGCCCTCTATCGCCAACAATGGAAATCCTGTCCAACCCACCCCCCAATAGAACCCCACCAGAAACCCTCCCAATACAGAGACCCCACCATAAACCTCCGCATTACAGAGACCACCCATTGCAGGGACCTCCCATAAGAGAGTCTCCCACAGAAACCCCGCAGTAGGAGAGACCCCTCCAGAAACCCCCCCATTACAGCAATCCCTGCCTGGGCGTCAGAAAGAGGTCCAGACAGAGACTGAAATAAATCATTGCTTTAAAACTCTCCTGTGCAAATGCCTGCTGGCTCGGCGGAGAAAACAGTGCCTGTAAATTCCCAGAAAGCAAAACCACATCAGCTGGGATTAAACCCAAAACAAGGCTTTCATTCACATGAATAGGAATTGGTTTTACTGCGCTGTGATTGACAGCTTGCACGATCAATTGTCTGGATTGTTTCATTTCATTTCCTTTCACACTTGATCACGGATGCCCTGTACGTCCGGGCATCTGTCTTTTATTTTTTTGTATAAATTTAGATTACCCAATTCACTTTTTCAAATTAAGGGGCAATTTAGCACGGCCAATCCATCTAGCCTGTACATATTTGGGTTGTGGGGGCAAAACGCACGCAAACACGGGGAGAATGTGCAAACTCCCATGGACAGTGTCCCAGAGCTGGGATTGAACCTGGGACCTCGGCGCGGTGAGGCAGCAGGGCTAATCACTGCACCACCGTGCTGCCTGGCATCTGTCCTCATCAACTTTGAGCTGGACCAAGCTTACCAAGATGCCCGGGCTGCAGGATTCTCTGCCATCACTGGGGTGCCCAGGGTCCATAGGGTAATTGATGACATGCATGTCGCCTTGCGCGCACTGGGGCATCATGAAGTGCCCTTCATTAACAGGAAGGGGTATCACTCCCTGAATGTCAACTCGTGTACGACCACCATCTCCGAATGAATGTGTGTGCCCATTTCCCAGGGAGTGTGCTACATCCTGGAACATTCGAAGATCCCTGGAATCTTCGAGGACCTCCCTAGGATGATGGGTTGGCTCTTGGGGGATAAGGGGCACCCGCTAAGGTCCTGGCTGATGATGCCAGAGACCGGGGTGGAGACTCAATATAACGAGGCCCATGCTGCCACCCCATCTGTCATTAAGCAGTGTATGGGACTGTGCCAGTGGGTTCTCAGGAGAAAGCACGAAGATTGGATGTGGGGAGGGTGTGAGGTGTCAGCCAGTAAATTGGGCGAGTGAGGGAGAGGAGGGGCGGATTGGGAATTTGAGGGGTTTCAAGCGGAACTGATACTAGCAGAGAGGTGGTAATTTACCCTTCCAGCCCGGTGGAGATTGTTGGCCTTCTGACATTGTACGGCAGTCCTCCTGGCCATTCTGCCCACGCTGACAGCTGCTGCCACTGCCTCCCAGGCGGTATTGGTGCCTCTGCTGTTGGCCCTCCGATCCCCTGGAGGGTACAGGGTGTCACATCTTGCATCGAGAAGCCTGGCCAAGTTGGCATCGCCAAAGCGAGGAGCAGGTCAGCCCGCTGCCATGCTTGTGTGTTGACTAGAAGTGAGTGATGAGGGAGAGTTTAAAGACAGCTACCCCATGTTGACGTCGAGACGCTGAAACACGGTGTCTGGCGATTCAGATGGTGAGACAGCCAATAATGGCGAGAAGCTTGTGGGGGCTCATTTCCAGCACTAAGTGCTATTAAATATTGCGATGATCTCACCAACGCGACTATCAACAAACAACCCACTAAACTTGTCCAAACTCACGCTTAAAACTTTTACTGTTAAATCCACTGGGCGCAATCTACCGGTCTCATCGTACCCGACTCGGCCCCTGACGAGGTCTCTCGCAAGATTCACGACGCTCGTTATGCCTCAAGATCTTGCGAGACATTGTGATCTGGATCTCGCCCTCAATGGGCGCAATCCAGGTTTGCATATTCAAGTGATCAGTTAGGCTCAATGCCGGAGTTACCCAAGGCGCAGGACCGAACAGCTTTATCTCAAATATCTCGATCTGCCACAGTTTGGCACGAGTTTCCACAAATGTGGACCAGGCGTACTGCCACTTGCTTGGGGGGTATCTTGCAGGTGATCTGTGGCCCCCGTGGTTGCGCTCTGTGCAGGGTGGTACTCCAGCACTCCAGATGGCACCCTTGCAGTGCCACCTGGGTACCTCTCTGGCACTGCCAGCATGCTGCCTAGATGGCAGTGCCAAGGTGCCCAGGTAGCATCTTGCCCATGGGCACGGGGTGTGTTGCCCTTATTAGATGGGGTGCGAAGGGCATCCCGATCTCTTCACACTGGTGAGCTCAGCCCGTTAATGCAGCAAGTGTGGCGTTGCCAGCCCGTTCCTCGCCAAGGCCCAAAAATTAAGCACAGTCCCATTTAATAGTGGGGTTGTTCTCAGTGCTGCAAGCACCAAGAAACACCCCGTTAAACACGCCCAAATGGGACGCTGTGTCTTTTCCATTAAATTGTGTCCACTATGTGTAAAGATTTGGTCAAGGAACAGCTCGATGTTGATTTTCCCTTTTTTTACTGTTTTGCTAAGTATCTGAGGGGTTTTAAATAAACGTCAGCTTTTGGTATAGAACAGTACAGCACAGAACAGGCCCTTCGGCCCTCGATGTTGTGCCGAACAATGATCACCCCACTTAAACCCACGTAACCCGTATACCCGTAACCCAACAATCCCCCCATTAACCTTACACTACGGGCAATTTAGCATGGCCAATCCACCTAACCCGCACATCTTTGGACTGTGGGTTTGGAAACCGGAGCACCCGGAGGAAACCCACGCGCACACGGGGAGGACGTGCAGACTCCACACAGACAGTGACCCAGCCGGGAATCGAACCTGGGACCCTGGAGCTGTGAAGCATTGATGCTAACCACCATGCTACCGTATGTGGACAACTGTGTGAGTTATTGATGTGAATGATTTCCAGACCGCCTGTCACGCTCCTCAGCCCCTTGTGACATCACGCCCTTTAACATATATGCACTCGTTCAATTACATTTGTGCTTTTCTGCTACTGACCAACAGCCCAATTCAACAGCAGGGGTTCGATTCCCATACCGACTGAGGTTATCTCCCTTGCCCCTCGCCTGATATGTGGTGATCTTCAGGTGAAATCACCACCCGTCAGCTCTCCCCTTCAAAGGGGAAAGCAGCCTATGGATCATGAAAGCTATTAAATTATCAAAGAGTGAGAAAAGTGTGCAATTTCACAGCACTTCAAAAATCTGAACTTCAGAGCACTAACAAGCTCACCCACATGTATCGAGTGCCACTCACTGCTCTTTGTACTGTGGTGAATTTTCTACTCATTATGAAAAGCTCATTGGAAATAGGCTAACACTGCAAGATGTTAGCTTAACAGAACAAGAACAAACAGATCTCCTTACTGGATGTCAGCATCATAGTACAATACCGTACAACTACTTGAAGGAAATCTTACTTGTAATCAATATCTCTGGACAATGTTGTACTCTAATTTGTACACCCATGGCAACAAAAATATTCAAGTCACTGAAAGAAAAGTACGATATAACTCATCAGATGCATTTTCAGACATAGATGAATGAGAGCTGTGGAGTTAGCTACAGTCTGCAAGCACAAATCTTGTGCAGTCTGCGTAATGAAGGTGAGCCTCTGGAATAGGTCAAACATTTCATTGTTGGGCCAGGTGTCAAGCCCAGGGGGGTGAACTTCAGCCCATGATCGCGTCGGAAAAGAATTTGATGAGAAACTCGGGAAACGTGATTCTTTCTAGAGAGACTGCGTTTCCCGATTTTCCCCACCTGTCGCCAGCGATGTCACGAGGTTCCCTCACAAAGGATCATTTAAATGGATTTCAATCAATTCCAATATTATTAACGGGTCTCCCCTCCACATGATTTGGCAACATGATAGCACAAGTGGATAGCACTGTGGCTTCAGAGTGCCAGGGTCCCAAGTTCGATTCCCCGCTGGGTCACTGTCTGTGTGGAGTCTGCACATTCTCCCCGTGTCTGTGTGGAGTCTGCACATTCTCCCCGTGTCTGCCTCCGGGTGCTCCGGTTTCCTCCCACAGTCCAAAGATGTGCAGGTTAGGTGGATTGGCCATGCTAAATTGCCATTAGTGTTGAAATAAAAAGGTTAGGAGGGGTTATGGGGTTATGGGGTTGGGGTGGAAGTGAGGGCGTAAGTGGGTCGGTGCAGATGCGATGGGCTGAATGACCTCCTCCTACACTGTATGTTCTATGTTCTATGGACCATTCTCACTTAATATTCATTCCTCACGTAGCCGAGGTTCACAACAGCTTTTTCCAAACGAGAAACAGTTGAGGGGATCTCTCAGGGACCGCACAGGTAACTATAGCCTCTGGGGTAGAGGGACATGCCCAAGCAGTGTCCTGGCACTTCCCCCCGGCACAAGTTGGTACGGTCAGGTTGGCAGTGCCAACTTGTGCAAGGAGGCTGTGCCGGGGGCATGGTGAGGTGGAAGCATACAGGCATAGGGGGAGTGGGCACTGAGGGTAGAAATACTGGCGACACCTCTGTGGTGATTCTGCAAGGGGGAGATCCCCGATGATTGTCCAGGAGGGTCGGGGAGAGGGGTAGCTTCTGCTGATTGTCCGGGGGACTTAGAGGGACGGGGGGGGGACCTTTAAAGATGGCGCCCCATTCTCTGTGAAGCCGCTTGCCAGCTCTATCAGGCCCCACCCCGCCAATGTGATGATGTAAACTGCGCTCACTCATTTTGTTTCTTTAAAGAGGCTCACAATCTGGAGAGAAACCTGGTCCCTGCAGCTGGAGAGCTACAGGCCAATTTTCAGTCTGTGCCTGGCACTTTGAAAAAAATCCAGTAAAATTCAGCCCCAGATGTGAGTTCTGGGCCTGCTGTCATATCAAATTGAGAGCTCGGAGATAGCCTGTCAGATATCACTGGAAGCTGTTGACCAGTCTGTAAGAGATAAAAGATCTCGGGCTGTCTGCTACAGTAAATACAGGATACCTGACAGCAGTGGGCATTCTCATTGACTACTTGCCTCTGACGTTAAGCTGCCCTCCCAATGAAAGCTGTTGACAAGAAATGCCTCACTGTATAACTGCTGAAGGAAGCTAGCCCGTCATGTAAAACAGGCATAAATGCAAGTTCCAGGGTGCGTGTGGGCAGGAACGATCACAATTCCCCAAAAAGATAACCTTCAAGGCAACATTAGAATAATTGCATCTGAATGCAATTAGTGTATCTGAAGTACACAATCGTATTAACCATCTGCACCCCTTAGTGCCCAGGAATAAAGAATATCTGATGTTCTGTATTCCTTGCTGGATATGGTTGCATTCTTTGTTTTAGTTCTTTCAGGATGGTGAAGGTTAGCTGCATTTCATAAACAAAGCTAATTTATTACACTACACTGAATTAGATTTGAACATATTACTAAGGAATTAGTTAAGTAAAGATTAAACTACACATCTACGCAATTAACTATACTATGCGTTCAACGATCTCACTACTTTGTCTTGCTCTCTTCCACTCTCTCCATCTAGCTCTATCTATCTCTCAGAAGTCAAGGAGGCATGTGATATTTTTATGGTTGCTCTATAGCACCAGCTAGTGACTAGAGTAGTAACATTACATTAACTCTTTGTATGCTTTACAATATCCACATATTGTGACAGATATCAATTGACATTAACAGCGTGGCTTCCTATATTTCCTTGGCATATAACCTCAGATCCACATCATTGTTTGTGCAGAGAAAATAATCTCAAACCTTAATTGGCGACTTAAACAAAGAAAGTCAGACAGACAGAATTGCATTTAGACGACACCTTTCATGGCCTGAGGATATTTCAAAGTGTTTTATAGTTCAGGACACTGCTTTGAAATGTAATTACTGTCAGTCAAATTAAGCTCCCACAAACACCAGTGTGATAATGACAAGGTAATCTGTTTTCACAATGTTGATCGAAGGCTAAATATTGGGCTGGACACAGTCCCTTGTTTTTTCGAACTAGTGCCATGGAATCTCTTACGTTTATATCAGGGAACAGGCACAGTTTTGGTTTAGTTTCTCATCCAAAGGATGTCACAGTGCCATTCTCCCTCAATACTGCACTGAAGATCTTTGTGATCAAGTCGTAGAATGGGATTTGAACTCAGAACATTCTGGCTTGGGGGCAAGAGAGGTGACTGAGGCAGGGCTCGCAGATCTTGTACGTAGAAGAGAGCTTATACTGACACACAAGAAAAAAAGATGAAGTTTATAACTCAAAAGGATGAAGTGAGATAGAAGCAACACATTTAAAAGGGAGAAAGCATAAGAACTACAACTTACAGAAAGTAAAGAAAATATAGCCACCAGATGGCTCTCTGTACAAACTAAATTAGTATGAAATTGGGTTTGGTGACACCCGTTGTTGGGGTGCCACAGGTACCATCCAAGAAATAAAATGGCGTCCGATGTACATTCACACGTCTATGCCACTAATCACACTGGCTGCCATATTACTAAAGGTATTAGTGAGCAGTTAACATCCACCAAAAATATGCAGAGGGAATGCAGGGTGGTGGTGTGCCCATCACCTTCCCACTACCATGCATTCTGCCAGTGACAAGGAAGGTGGAGGACTGCCTTCCACCCAAAGACCAACTGTGCCAATTTAGTGGCCAATTAAGGGTTCTTTCTCACCACCCCTTGCATTTTAGCAATGGTGGGTGGGCCATCCTCCACATGGGGGTATCAGCTGTTGAACCCTAATGGCCTCCCTGTGGCCTTGGGCTGGATGGCCTTCTAATCAGGCTTTCTGTGGCCCACAAGAGGGACCTCCAGTGGCAACATCTGGCCCCACAGCAACACCCCCCTGCACTCACCAACCCCACCCCTCGTCCTACCGGGGCCTGTCTGCTCAGTCCTGGGAGCTCCCATACCCAATACTCCACACACCTTGTTCTGAAGGTTGATATCCATCTCTGAATCCACTTGTCTGAGTACAGTCCTAGCAGTGGCCACTGCCCCTGCCTTTATTTACCACTGTTTTAATTACATTACCATTTGGTGGTGCCTCTTCTGAACCTCAATATTCCTGAGTTAGCATAAAAACAAGAACAGAAAATACTGGACAATCACAGCAGGTTTGACACCATCTGTGGAGAGTGAAGGGAGATAATTTTGTGAGTCTGAATGACTTTGAGGGCGGGATTCTCCGGCCACGCCCACCCAACGACCAGAAAATTACGCCCGTGGTCAATGGACTTTTCCATTGTCCCCGTCTCATCCGTGGCAATCTTGCGACAGGCGGGGCGGAAGAATCCATCCCTTTGTCAAAGCTAACCTGAGTTAGTAATCAAGCAAACATGGCTTTGACAAAGTAACCCAGTGATTGGTTTACTCTCACATCATGTTCATGGATTTGAAGTCATTAGCGAAATCATAGATTATCATAGAATTTACAGTGCAGAAGGAGGCCATTTGGCCCATCGTGTCTGCACCGGCTCTTGGAAAGAGCACCCTACCCAAGGTCAACACCTCCACCCTATCCCCATAACCCAGTAACCCCACCCAACACTCCGGGCAATTTTGGTCACTAAGGGCAATTTATCATGGCCAATCCACCTAACCTGCACATCTTTGGGACTGTGGGAGGAAACCGGAGCACCCGGAGGAAACCCACGCACGCACGGGGAGGATGTGCAGACTCCGCACAGATAGTGACCCAAGCCGGAATCGAACCTGGGACCCTGGAGTTGTGAAGCAATTGTGCTATCCACAATGCTACCGTGCTGCCCTAGTCTCAAACTTTATCATTTCAATATAAATTTTTAAGAGTAAAATACATTTATGATGGGAAGGGACATGGACAGAAATAATATCACAACTGGCAGTTCAGAGATTCTATTCTATTCCATTTCTATTGTATCTTTCGTTTGCACTATAATACTCATCTTTGCTGAAATGAACATGACAAAAAGATCCATTTAAAAGAAAAAGATGAGCCTTTAAACCTCTTGGACTAACCACAAGAGATGTATCCAAAATTCATTCAAGAATCACTCACTACTGGTTTGCGTCACATGTAGAGACAAGCAATCACAAATCCACATCAGGCACATTTTTGAAGATATATGAATGACATCCTCCATGGAGGACAAAACATCAATCACAGAGGACATATTCTAAGTTGAAATGTCAAGCCAACTACAACCTCAAGACAATAATTTATGGTTCACGGAACATCCAGATCCAGATACTGATCAACAGTTATGTTCAACAAAATTATGGTAGCTTTAATTGATAATGTACATCCATAAGCCAGAATACCTGGTACTATTTAGTCTAGTGCAGCCTGGGTCTGGGTTTGCCATATATTTTCTTAATTCAGTGGCACCAATTTCTCCCATAAGTAAATCTCACACCTTTTATCTGCCAAAATAGGCTCACACAGCCAAATCTCTACTTTAACAATAATGCAACCAAGGGCGCGATTCTCCGCACTCACGCCGGTTCGGAGAATAGCGGGCCGCGCAAATTTTCACGGCGACGCAGGTCCGACGCCCTCCCGCTATTCTCCGAACCCCGCACAAACTACACGTCGGGGTTCCCGGCAAAGGCCTCGAATGCGCCCCCGACACGACCAGAATCGCTACTTATTGGCCCCCCGCTATTCTCCTGCCCCGATGGGCCGAAGTCCCGACGTCATCATGCACTGTTTTCACGCCGGTCAACACACCTGCTTTTCAAGTTCGTCAACCAGCCGTGCTGGCTGTCAAGAGCTTCGATTAGGTGAGCGCACCGCTCAGCGCACCGCTCAGCGCATTGCTGGAGTCTGGCCACAACGGGGAAGGCATCCCCGAGAACGGGAGGGGGGTCCAGAGTGGGGGGAGTAGGGGAGACTGAGGGGGGGAGTGGGGGAGACTGGGGGAGGAGTGGAGGTGACTGAGGGGGGGAGTGGGGGAGACTGAGGGAGGGAGTGGGGGAGACTGAGGAGGGAGTGGGGGAGACTGAGGGGGGAGTGGGGGAGACTGAGGGGGGAGTGGGGGAGACTGAGGGAGGGAGTGGGGAGACTGAGGGGGGGAGTGGGGGAGATTGAGGGAGGGAGTGGGGGAGACTGAGGGGGGAGTGGGGGAGACTGAGGGGGGAGTGGGGGAGACTGAGGGGGGAGTGGGGGAGACTGAGGGAGGGAGTGGGGGAGACTGAGGGGGGAGTGGGGGAGACTGAGGGAGGGAGTGGGGGAGACTGAGGGGGAAGTGGGGGAGACTGAGGGGGGAGTGGGGGAGACTGAGGGAGGGAGTGGGGGAGACTGAGGAGGGAGTGGGGGAGACTGAGGGGGGAGTGGGGGAGACTGAGGGGGTAGTGGGGGAGACTGAGGGAGGGAGTGGGGGAGACTGAGGGGGAGTGGGGGAGACTGAGGGGGGAGTGGGGGAGACTGAGGGGGGAGTGGGGGAGACTGAGGGGGGAGTGGGGGAGACTGAGGGGGGAGTGGGGAGACTGAGGGGGGAGTGGGGGAGACTGATGGGGGAGTGGGGGAGACTGAGGGAGGGAGTGGGGAGACTGAGGGCGGAGTGGGGGAGACTGAGGGGGGAGTGGGGGAGACTGAGGGGGGAGTGGGGGAGATGGAGAGGGGAGTGGGGGAGACTGAGGGGGGAGTGGGGGAGATGGAGAGGGGAGTGGGGGAGACTGAGGGGGGAGTGGGGGAGACTGAGGGGGGAGTGGGGGAGACGGGGGGGGAGTGGGAGTGGGGGGGTAGGGAGAGAGTGAGCGAGTGACCCGTCCAACCCCGTTACAAAATGTCTGCCACCATGCCATGGCGTGCCGGTCACGAGGACACGGCCGCTGGTTGCCCTGTGGCTTATGGCCACAGGCCACTGACGCACCGGTGAAGAGGACGTAGTTAACTACCCGTTGGATTAGGAAGGTGACCAGGGGTTAGGCTGCCCTCATGTCAGCAGCGCGACCAGGCCACCGGGACACACTGGTATCCCGTGGCAGGCGGCTGCCAAGGTGTCGACTAACGTCCGTCTAACATGTCCCGTTTCTCTGCCCCCACCACCCTTCTGTAGGTTAGCACGATGTCTGCGAACAGAACGGCTATGTTCTGCGCAGTGGTTGGGGCCGCTGCACTGCATTTGGAGATGCAGCAGCATCCACAGCCACAACCCGCAGTGGATGCAGGGCCAGCTGCAGCAGCAGAGGGAAGGGCCGAGGAGTTGCCAGTCATCGAGCAGCATGGGGGGGAGGAGGAGGAGGGGGAGGAGGAGAGAGTGAGGGTGCAGCCACGGCGCCAAGGCGACGACCAAGGCCGAGGGTGTACCGTGTCCGGGTCTCTTTCCTAACAATGACGGACATCACCTGCAGGAGGACACTCTGGCTGAGTAGGCGGACGGTGATACATATCTGTCACCTCGTGGCGCACCTCGCCCCACGTGGAACGGGGGGAGGACACGCGATCCCGGTTGCCATCAAGGTGACGGTCGCTCTTAACTTCTATGCGACCAACTCCTTCCAGTCTCCGAGCGGGGACCTCTCCGGGATCTCCCAGTCATCGGTGCACAGGTGTATCCGGGATGTGACCGACGCCCTCTATGCCATCGCCAATCGCTACATCACCTTTCCAGAGGACCAAGCAACTCAAGACTCACGAGCTTGTGGATTTGCCAGCATGGCCGGGATACCGATGGTGCAGGGGGCAATCGATTGTGTTCACGTCCCCATACGCCCGCCTGCAGGGGACAGGGACGTGTTCACAAACAGGAGGGGGACATACTCCATGAATATCCAGGTGGTATACGACCCCCACATGAGGATCATGAACATCTGTGCAAGGTTCCCAGGGAGTGTACATGACTCCTACATACTGGCGCAGTCGTTCATCCCTGCGATGTTTGAGGGACGTCCCCCCCGGCTGAGGGGCTGGTTGCTAGGCGACAGGGGTTATCCGCTGAGGTCTTGGCTGATGACGCCTATACGGAGGCCTCAGACCAATGCGGAAACCCGATACAACGATGCCCATGCAGCAACCAGGGGTGTGGTGGAGCGCTGCCTTGGCCTCCTGAAGATGAGATTCAGGTGCCTGGACCGCTCCGGAGGGGCCCTGCAGTACCAACCCGACAGGGTCGCTCGCATTGTTGTGGTCTGCTGTGCGCTGCACAATATCGCGATGCAGAGGGGAGATGACCTGCTGCAGGAGGCGGAGGGAGACGCAAGTGGCAGTGGTGCCAGCACAGAGGAGGAGGAGGAGGAGGAGGAGGAGGAGGAGAGGGAGGAGGAGGAGGAGGAGGAAGCTGGCTGAGTGGTGGGCGCAGCACGCAGACACGACCCTGGTGCTGGTGATGTCCAGGAGGCGGCATGACGGACCCGGCGAGGACGACGGGCATGCAACGCCTTGGTGGCAGCACGGTTCACGCGTCGTATGCGACGTCCCCGCTGAACACCAAACCACCACCTGCATCGCTAGTCGTGCAGAGGGTCAACACATAACTGCCACCACCACAAACCCCCCCCCCCCTCTCAGTGTACACTGCTCCACTTCGACATCATCCTTACCACTGGGTCCAGACGGTATGGCACAACATTGATGGCTGTGTCAGCGGGTGTGATCAGTGCCATGTGGAATGGTGACAGGCCGCTCTGCGAAGAGCTGTGAGCTCAGAATCGTTAGAGAGAGTCTGACCCATGGCAATAGCTGAACCATCCACCTTGGTGGCCGCTGAGATCGTCACGGACACTCCATCACGTGCCCGCGTGGGCTAGCTGTGGGAGGGGTGGGGGGAGGGGCAGGGACTGCACACCCGGCACCGAAGTTTCACGCTCGTCAACCCCAGCGACACTCGGTCACCATCACGATTCCTGTGGCTGTGGAACAATCACACGGTATTACAAGTAAGGTGGAACAGTGCGTTTAATGTGAACAAAAATTTACAGGTGCCCTAGCCCCTACAATTAAACTGTGCCCTTCACCCATACCAACTTATTCAGTGTCTCTCTTTGTTGCCTTACGGGACCTACCACTACGTCTAAGTGATTCCCCAGATGATACAGCAGGAGTGGAGGACTGCTGCGAATCGCCCACTTCGACTCGTTTCTCCTGCGGCAAGCGTTTCCTGGGGCGACCCGGCCTTGATGGGCCAGGCTGCTCTGCGGGCGTCTCGGGTGACGTTGTGCCACCCTGCTCTGCCTGCTGCCCACCCGAATGCACCAGGGATGGGACGGGGGGAGGCCGAGAATTCCGGGACGTCACGTGATGGAGTTAATGGGACGGGCCCCGAAACCTCCTCCTCCCTCGGGGAGCCCGGTGGCCCCCGGGCCTCACTTTGGGACAGAGGTGCGTGCGGGGAGGTGCCCCATCGCGCCACCGACACCTGGCGCTGCCAGTCCTGGAGGCCTGCAAAGGTATCCACCAGGATCTGAAGGTTTGCAGAGACGGAGTCCAGGGAGTTAGACATTCCCGCCAGGGACTGTGCGATCTCAACCTGTGAGTGCGCGACACCATCTCCCGGGTGGCAGATCCCCCAACAAGGTCCAGTGCCCTCTGCTCAAACGTGGTGATGGGATGGGCAAATGCCCTCCAGTCTTGTTCCGCTCACGGGTGTTGTGAGCGGTCTTGTCCTGTTGGGGGAGGGGGCATAGGTATATCATTACAATACGGCAGGTATCAGCAAGCCGTTCAGATACTGGCACAGTTTGGGGGTCAAGTTGTAATAAAGACCATTGCATCTCTCCACGGGGGCCAGAGCGCTGGGTCTGTGACTACTTTGTGAACCACCCTCAACTCACTCTGCCCCAATATCCCTCCACCCCCCGTGCCGGGGGGGGAGGTGGGTGATTAAGTTAAGGGGGGAGGGATGGTTGTCACCCGGGGGCACCCTCTTGACACTTACCCTGGCAGCCCTGGTGAGGTCGTGCATCTTCTTCCGACATTGGTCTGCAGAGCGAGGGGTCTGCCCCACAGCACTAACGGCAGCAGCCACCTCACGCCAGGCCTGGCGCACCGCGCTGGCAGGGTGGCGATGCCCTCTACATGGGCAGATGATGCCCCTCCTCTGCTCGATTGATTCGAGCAGCATCTCCACGTCAGCCTCAACGAATCGCGGGGCTGCTCTCCTGAGCTCCGACATCCTGGCCTAGTTTCTGTGCTCGCCCTGCGCCCCTTTACAGCGTCGGGCGGCGTCACGTGGGCGTGTTTGTAGCGTCGCAGCGTTCCAGCGTCATCGCGCACGTGATTGACGCGGCCCCGATCCTAGCCCATTTCCCGGACGTGAATATCTCGGGAAATGGGCCGTGTCGGGCCGTCGCAAAAGTCGGCAGTTTTCACGGCCAACTTCGCGATTTTCCGCGGGTGCGGCGAATCGCGCCCCAAGTGTTGGAAACTTGGCCCCCTTATGATTTGAACTCGACATTCTTGACGTTTGCAAATAATCCCCGTGTGCCTTTCGAATCTTCTTTGAAAGCAGGACAAGAATACACTTGATAAGAATCATCAAGCCGAAAATGAACAGACTTCAAACTGACGTTAATTACTAGTGGAAAACAAGCACAAAGTCTGCCTGACACCACTCACCATTCCCACTGTCAAGATCCTCAGTCTTTCTGAAGCCTGGACCTCATCAATAATTTAGTGAGTTGCAGGCACCAAATGGGCACATCGCTCACTGGCTCTAAAAGGGTGGAAAATGAGCCGGTTCATGAAAGAGAAACTGTGACTGACTCATTTATTAGAGTTTTTCAAGGAAGTCTCAACCAGAGTGGATAGAGGGGAGCCAGGAGATGTGTTGTATCTGGACTTGCAGAAGGCATTCGACAAGGTACCTCACACAAAAGGTTAAGCCATCAGATAAGAGCCCATGGTGTTAGAGGTGGTATATTGGCATGGATAGAGAATTTGTTAATGGGCAGGAAACCGCCAGTGAGGATAAGGGTTGATGAATCCAATGGGATTCCACAGGGATCAGTGCTGGGACCCCAACTGTTTACAATATATATTAATGGCTTGGAGGGAGAAAGCAAATGTACTGGAGCCAAATTTGCAGACGCCACAAAAATACGTGGCAAGGAAAGTTCTGAGAGGGATACAAACAGTTATTGATAGGTTAAGTAAGTGGGCAAAAAGTTCGAAAATGAAGTATAATGTGGACAAATGTGAAGTTGTTCATTTTGGAAGGGAGAGCTTTTTATTTAAATAGAGAAAAACTGCATAAAGCTGCTACACAAAGGGACTTGGGAGTACTTGTGCACGAAACACAGAAAGCTAGCACAAAGGAACAGCAGGTAATCAGGATGGCTAATGGAATGTTGACCCTTATTTTAAGGGGGTTGGAGTACAAGAGTTGAGAAGTCTTGCACTGTACAAGGTGCTGGCAAAATCACATCTGGTGTATTGTGAGCAGTTTTGGACTCCTTATTTAATGAAAGATATTGTTTAATTGAAGACAGTTCAGAGAAGGTTCTCTACAGTGGTCACTAGTATGGAGCGACTGTCTTATGAGCACAGGTTAAACAGGTTATGTCTCGACTCTTTGGGATTTAGAGGAATGTGAGGTGATCTCATTGAAACATACAGTGTTCTTAAGGGGCCTGACAGGGTAAATGCTGAGAGGATGTTTCCTCCTATGGGGGAGTCTAGGACCAGAAGGCATCGTCTTAGAATAAAGGAGTGCCAATTTAAGACTCAGTTGAGGAGGAATTTTGTCTCTCAGACGATTGAGAGTGTTCTGAACTCCTTGCCACAGAGAGCAGTGGGGGGTAGAGTACTTATATGTGTTTAAGGCTGTGATAGATAGATTACTGATCAGGAAGAGAATCAAGGGTTATAGAGAAAGGGCAGGAAAATGGACGTGAGGACTGTCAGGTCAGCCATGATCTTATTGAATGTCGGAGCAGGCTCGAGGGGCTGAACGGCTACTCCTGTTCCTAGTTCCTCTGGTCTTTCCACGGAACAACAACAAAGAAGCAAGTTTGGTACGCAGATTCTGCTGGAGCAGCTGACCATATGGTACAATTGATTGAGAAATGTGCAGCACCACACTTCACCCGTTTGTGCCTCAACATTGCGATTAAAGAAGTTAAAATTTTCCAACTCTGCTACGGTTTCCCAGGCAGTTGGTGGGTGCACACAACAGGAAACGCTGTTGACAGTGGCAGGGCCAGAAGATCCCACCACCGACCAATGGTGGGCCAATTCTGGCTGTCACAAAACATGCCACCCAGGGTGAGGGAGGGCATTGAAACTCCTGTCCACAGGATCCCCCTATTTGCATATTACAAATAAACCCCCACCTGCAATGGGCAGGTGCTTCTGTGATCTATCTCAGCACCCCATCTGAAATGTTGCCAGCCTGCATGCCAACATAAACATGATTATAATAAACCTGCTTACATTTTCAGGCTACTATCAGTTCAAGAATTTCAGATGGAAAGGAGTTCAAATCAGCCGTGTGCAATCACAGATGTGATAGAATTTGTTTAAATCAATTAGTGCAACTTATCTTTGCATGATAATATCAGTATACCGTGTGGGCAACATGGTGGCACAGTGGTTAGCACAGTTGCTTCATAGCTCCAGGGTCCCAGGTTCGATTCCTGGCTGGGTCATTGTCTGTGCGGAGTCTGCACGTTCTCCCCGTGTCTGCATGGGTTTCCTTCGGGTGCTCCGGTTTCCTCCCACAGCCCAAAGATGTGCAGGTTAGGTGGAGTGGCCCTTTGACTAAAGCCTGACTGTTTTTACCTTTCTGTTCTTTTCAGCATGTTTACAATCAGAAGAGAAAGCTTGCCAGACAACGCAAGCCTAAGGTTCGAGATCAAATGTTTCCCAACACTTGTGTTGAGGTGTTTATTGATTGCCAATACAGAATTGCATTTGCTCCTCAAATCTTAATAACTAATACACCAGTGTTCGTATCATTATATATATTACTATATTATGATATACAGAATCATAAGACTGCGATAGCTACCATCAGAGAGCTAGATATATCTACCGTGGTATGCTCAACAAAATCTCAATCCCTGATAATAATAATAACCTTTATTAGTGTCACAAGTAGGCTTACATTAACACTGCAATTACGTTATTGTGAAAAGCCCCTAGTCGCTATACTTTGGCGCATGTTCGGGTACACAGAGGGAGAATGTCCAATTCACCTAACAGCACGTCTTTCAGGACATGTGGGAGGAACACCCAGCAGAAACCAACATAGACACATGGAGAACATGAAGACTCTGCACAGACAGTGACCCAATCCGGGAATCAAACCCGGATCCCTGAAATGAAAATGAAATGAAATGAAAATCGCTTATTGTCACAAGTAGGCTTCAAATGAAGTTACTGTGAAAAGCCCCTGGTCGCCACATTCCGGCGCCCGTTCGGGGAGGCTGGTACGGTAATTGAACCGTGCTGCTGGACTGCCTTGGTCAGCTTTAAAAGCCAGCGATTTAGCCCTGTGCTAAATCAGCCCTTGGCGCTGTGAAGCACCAGTGCTAACCACTGTGCTACCGTGCCGCTATCATGCCTTCTCTGTCAACAGTTGTTGTATGAGAATTCATAAATTATGGTTACAACAAGCCTATAATGGGTCACTGAATTAAAATATATTGGAAAATTGAAAGCAAATCAGTTACTGGCTTCGAGCTTCAATTTTATAATACAATGGATAACAGCAGAGAAGGTCATTTGGCTCATTGTGCGCTTGCCAGCTCTTTGAAAAAGCACCTCAGCTCGTCCCACTCCACAGCTCTTTCCCCTTAACCCTGCCATTTCCTCTCAGGAGATCAGTACTTAATTCCCTTTTAAAAACCACAATTGAAACTGCATCCCTGGACACACAGACATTGTGCATTCCAGGTCCAAAACACATTCTACATTAATACTTTCCCTTTGTGTTGTCTTTGGTTCTTTTGCCAATTGCCTTAAATTGCCAGTGGGTAAAAAGAATCCTGAAGGCCGGAGAACTATTTGAAAAGTGTGAACTACCACATTCCAGCAGCTTTAATCGGGATGAATCAGGTGATTACGCAACAAAGATATAGGCCGGGATTCTCCGATCTCGTGCTCCCCTGAGAATCAGCAGGGGGACGCGAGAATAACGGCAGGCCATACCCCTCCGACGCCGGGCCGCTAATTCTCCGGCGACCTGAGAATTGCCGCCAGTAACGTCCGCGGGGTTGAAAGCGGCCTACCCCGGCGATTCTCCGCGCCGCGACGGGCCGACTGCCTGCCTAGTTCAGCCGAATCCCGCCGGCGTGGGTTACCGTGTCTTATCCGGCGGGACCTCGGAGTTCTGGCTGCGGGGGCCGTCCTGGTGGGGGGAGGGGGGATCTGACTCCGGGGGGGGCCTCCATAGTGGCCATGCATGTGATTGGGACCTACTAATCGGTGGGCAGGCTAATACTATTGGGGGGCCTATGTTCCTCTGCGCCGAGCCCCTGTAGGGCTTCGCCATATTGCCCGGAGGCCGGCGCGGAGACGGGAACCCACGTGCAATCATGGACCTGCGCTGGCCGTGGCACACATGCACAGACTGGCACTGGCCGTGGCAGGCCGTGGCAGGCCGGCATTTGAGCGCCGGCATTTGGACACCACTGCGGCACCATACTGTGGTGGTATGATTTGCATAGCTGTCTGCCATTGGTGCAGAACACCGGCTTACCATTGACCCTGGTCGGTCATGTGCCTCTTGACCGATTGGGTGAGACCAGTCATGTGACGGCTCTCCGATTGGTCGAGAGGCTGAGTTAACCATGCCTCCATACCGAGGTATAAATAGTCAGAACGCCCGGCGGTCGTCCATTTATTGTAGTCGACTGCAGGGCTACGTTCTAGCTTATTAAAGCCTAACTTTTGCATAGCAACTCGTCTCTCGTGCAATTGATGGCTCATCAATTTAATAAGCTAGATTTTTGAAGATTGAGTTCCGGATCAAGCCCGAATGCCTCCGCATCAGCCCACAAACTCAGAACTCTGCAGAACTTTTTCAAAATTGGCTGACATGTCTCGAAGGATACCTGGAGCCTGCAACCAGCCCCCCCACCATGGCACAGAAGCTTTGCATCCTCCACTCCAGCGTGGGCATAGCAGCCTACGCGATAATCAAGGAGGAGAAAGATTACGATGTCGCCATGCTTAAGCTGAATGGACAATTCCTTAAACCAGCCAACAGAGTATTCGCCCGACATCTACTGGCCACCAGACAACAGCTCCCCGGTGAGTCATTAGACCAATTTTACCAGGCCCTCGCCATCCTGGGGAGGAATTGCTCCTGCCTCGCAGTTTCAGCTACGGAGCACATGGAGCTGCTGATCAGAGACGCTTACGTGGCTGGGATGCAATCCCCCGCTATCCGCCAGCGGATGCTGGAGAGAGACGACCTCAGCTTAACTGAGGCACGGACTCTCTCCACCTCCCTGGAGGTCGCCGATCTAAACGCCCGCGCCTATGTCCCCAGCCGCGCTGCACCATTCTAGGCCTCCTGGCACGCTTCCCCACCGCCATCCGCCGCTCCCAACCTCCCTCAGGTCTGCGCCGCGGGACGCCCCGACAAGTCCACGGGGCCCCGCTGCTACTTTTGTGGGTTCGCGAAACACCCTCGTCCGTGCTGCCCAGCCCACTCCGCCCTCTGTGCTGCGGGAAGAAGGGCCACTTCTCCACTGTCTGCCAGGCCAAAACGGTTGCCGCGGTTCCGCGCAGCGACCAGGGATCTCCCCCTCCGGGCCCTTGCTGGCTCCTCCTGGACGCTGCGCAACTCTCTCCCCCCCGCCCCCGGGCCCCTGCGCCCGGCCTGCGCGCCTCTCTCTCTCCTCCGGGTCCTCCCGGTCCCCTCCTGGACGCCACGCAACTCTCTCCCCCCCCGCCCCTGGGCCCCCGCGCCTGGCCTGCGTGCCTCTCTCTCTCCTCCGGGTCCTCCCGGTCCCCTCCTGGACGCCACGCAACTCTCTCCCCCCCGTCCCCGGGCCCCTGCGCCCGGCCTGCGCGCCTCTCTCTCTCCTCTGGGCCCTCCCGGTTCCCTCCCGGATGCCGCACAACTCTCTCTCGCCTCCCCCTCCGCCCCCGGGCCCCTGCGCCTGGCCTGCGCGCTTCTCTGCTCCCAGCCGCTCCGATCAGCCCGCCCGCACCGCTAACCCCGCCCCCAGCAACGACGAGGGCCCCACGGGCGCCGCCATCTTGGGGCGCCGAGTCCACGTGCGGGCCCTGGGCGCCACCATCTTGGGGCGCCGACCCCACGTGCGGATCCTGGGCGCCGCCATCTTGGGGCCCCGACTCCATGTGCGGGTCCTGGGCGCCGCCGTCCTGGGATCCCAACTCCACGTGCGGATCCTGGGCACCGCCTTCCGGGACTGGCACGCAAGGTTCTTCCAGCATCTACTCGGACGACGACGACGAATATGGATTTTCTCCACGGCTCGCGGCCATTCAGCTCGACCAGTCACGTCCACGCACGCTCGCCAAAACGACAACGCTGATCTACCTCAACGGCCACGAGACGGGCTGCCTGCTGGACTCCGGGAGCACGGAAAGCTTTGTTCACCCTGCCACTGTAAGACGCTGCGCGCTCCCTGTCCATCCTGTAAAACACAAAATCGGGTTAGCTTCAGGTTCGCACTCCGTCCACATCACCGGGTGCTGCATCGCGAACCTCACGGTCCAAGGGAAGGTTTTTAAAAATTATAAACTCCTTGTCCTCCCTGACCTTTGCTGCACCTGGCACTCCTAGGACTGGACTTCCAGTGCAACCTGCAGAGCTTGACCTTCCAATTCGGCGGCCCTATACCCCCCCTCACTGTCTGCAGCCTCGCGTCCCTCAAAGTGGACCCCCCCTCCTTGTTTGCTAATCTGACCCCCGATTGCAAACCCGTTGCGACACGGAACAGATGGTACAGCGCCCAGGTCCTTCATCAGGTCCGAGGTCCAGAGGTTGCTGACGGAAGGGGTCATCGAGGGCAGCCATAGTCCCTGGTGAGCCCAAGTGCTGGTGGTCCGGACTGGGGAGAAAAACCGGATGGTCCTCGACTATAGCCAGACCATCAACCGGTTTACGCAACTGTACGCGTATCCTCTCCCCCGTATTTCTGCCATGGTAAACGATATCGCGAAATACAAGGTCTTCTCCACTGTGGACCTTATGTCCGCTTACCACCAGCTCCCCCTCTGCGCGAGTGACCGCAAATACACCGCGTTTGAGGCAGATGGGCACCTCTACCACTTCCTTAGGGTTCCATTTGGTGTCACAAATGGGGTCTCGGTCTTCCAACGGGAGATGGACCGAATGGTCGACAAGTACGGATTACGGGCTACCTTCCCGTATCTTGATAATGTCACCATCTGCGGCCACGATCAGCAGGACCATGACGCCAACCTCCAGAAATTCCTCCAAACCGCAAAACTCCTTAACCTCACATACAATAAGGATAAGTGCGTGTTTAGCACCGACCGCCTAGCCATCCTCGGCTACATAGTGCGTAAAGGAGTGATAGGCCCCGACCCCGAACGCATGCACCCCTGATGGAACTCCCTCACCCCAATACCCTCAAAGCCCTCAAACGCTGCCTGGGTTTCTTCGCTTACTACGCCCAATGGGTTCCCAACTACGCTGACAAGGCCCGTCCCCTCTTTCAAACCACGACCTTCCTGCCGTCGACAGAGGCCTGCCAGGCCTTTAGCCGCATCAAAGCGGACATTGCAAAGGCCACGATGCGCGCCATCGACGAGTCCCTCCCCTTCCAGGTCGAGAGCGACGCATCAGAAGTTGCTCTGGCGGCCACCCTGAACCAAGCGGGCAGACCCGTGGCCTTCTTTTCCAGAACCCTCCAGGCTTCCGAACTCCGCCACTCCTCTGTGGAAAAGGAAGCCCAGGCCATAGTCGAAGCGGTGCGACATTGGAGGCACTATTTGGCCGGCAGGAGGTTTACCCTCCTCACAGACCAACAGTCAGTGGCCTTCATGTTTGATAATGCACAAAGGGGTAAGATTAAGAACGACAAAATCTTACGGTGGCGGATCGAGTTGTCCACGTACAACTATGAGATCTTGTATCGTCCTGGGAAGCTCAATGAGCCTCCTGATGCTCTGTCCTGCGGTACCTGCGCCAGCGCGCAGATAGACCGCCTCCGCTCCCTCCACGCGGACCTCTGCCATCCAGGGGTGACCCGTCTCTACCACTTCATTAAGGCCCGCAACCTGCCTTTCTCCATCGTGTAAGTCAGGACAGTAACCCGTGACTGCCACGTCTGCGCAGAGTGCAAACCGCACTTCTACCACCCCGAGCGCGCACACCTGATCAAAGCATCCCGCCTCTTCGAACGTCTCAGCATTGACTTCAAGGGGCCCCTTCCCTCTAACAACCACAACATTTACTTCCTGGCGGTAATTGACGAATTCTCCCGCTTCCCCTTCGCCATTCCCTGCCCCGACATGACCACATCGACCGTCATTAAGGCCCTCCTCTCCATCTTCTCCCTGTTCGGCTACCCCGTGTGCATACACAGCGATCGGGGGTCCTCCTTTATGAGCGACGAGCTGCATCAATTCCTGCTCAACAGGGGCATTGCCTCTAGCAGGACGACCAGCTATAACCCCCGGGGTAATGGACAGGTCGAGCAGGAGAATGGTACCATCTGGAAGACCATACTACTGGCCCTCCGGTCCAGAGATCTCCCTATTTCCCGATGGCAAGAGGTTATCCCCAATGCCCTACATTCTATCCGCTCACTCCTCTGTACCGCAACAAATCAGACACCTCATGAACGTCTTCTTGTCTTCCCAAGGAAGTCGTCCTCCGGATCCCCTCTCCCGACGTGGCTGACCGCCCCCGGACCCATCTTGCTCCGGAAGCATGTGCGGGTGCACAAGTCCGACCCGTTGGTGGAACAAGTCCAGTTACTCCACGCTAACCCGCAGTATGCGTATGTGGAGTACCCCGACGGTCAGCAGGACACGGTCTCCCTCCGGGACCTGGCACCCGCCGGCGTGCGGCCTCCCCCCCCCTTCACCACAGACACCCCCCTGTTTTTTCCCCCCCAGCGCCCCACCCAGGCCACCCCTTCCCCATCCATGGCGTCTCCACAGTCAGCTCGGGTGATGGAGACTGTTCAAGGACCATCACTCCCGGACTCCAGGACGTCAGCGGAACCACCACCATTGGCTGAACCGACGTCACCTACTCCACTGCGGCGGTCTGCCAGAATGTCACGGGCCACGAAAAGACTGATCGAATCGATTTAAATTACAACAGCTCCATGGACTTTGTTGGGACTTTGTATACTATTGCTAATGGGCCAGTGGGAAGCCAAAAATGTAATAAAAGAAAAGAAGAGAAAATTTTTGTTCTCCTGGCTGCTACTCATACCACTAGCTTTCGGAGCACTGCTCCTTCCTCAGGTGAATGTGAGCTCAGGTGAACCTGAGGAAGGAGCAGTGCTCCGAAAGCTAATGTTTAAAACAAACATGTTGGAGTTTAACCTGGTGTTGTAAGGCTTCTTACAATAATAATAATGATAATCTTTATTATCACAAGCAGGCTAACATTAATACTGCAATGAAGTTATTGTGAAAAGCCCCTACTCGCCACATCCTGGCGCCTGTTCGGGTACACAGAAGGAGAATTCAGAATGTCCAAATTACCTAACAGCACGTCTTTCAGGACTTGTGGGAGGAATCCCCGGAACACCCGGAGGAAACCCACACAGACACGGGGAGAGCATGCAGACCCTCGCACAGACAGTGACCCAAGTCGGGAATCAAACCTGGGACTCTGGAGCTGTGAAGCAACAGTGCTAACCACTGTGCTACCTTGCCGCCCACATGATGGAGGAATGGAATGAGAGAAAGGTGCGATGTGTGAAATAATCTCCCAGTAAGTGCAGCAGGGAAGAAAATAACATTGAGGAGAGAAGTGGAGGCAGTAGCAAACATGGGAGGTAAATAATCACATAATCAGAGAAGCAACATGAAATAAATATTGCAATTATAAACAGCTCAGCGTTGGTTGCTATACACACATAATTAAATTGCATTATGTAAATATTTGTGCACAAATAAATTTAGAATAATGTTCCTTATTTTAATGAATGTGTTTATATCTTCATTAAAAAGTAATGGATGAAGCAATGTCATCTGAATGCAGAAGCTATTCATATACTAATATCCACATAGTTTTCAGATGGGAGGGTCTAGCTTCCTGTCATCTGAAGAGTTGGTGGGGAATACACTGACTTTGAGAGCTCTGTAGCTATTTCAACCTCAAATGAGCGTTAAGTGTGTATAGCACGAGTGGGTGTACCTACATCACATAGACTGCTGTGGTTCAAGAAGGCAGTTCACCACCACCTAATCAAGGGAAATTAAGGATGAGCAACACATGCTGGCCTAGCCAGCGAAACCCACATCCGTTAAAACAAAATGAAGTTTTAAACAGTGGCTGCAGGTGGGACTGCCCCCTCGTTCAGGAGAAAGTCCCACCTGAGGGAGCTGCAGGCCAATCTGACTGGGGGAGTGGGATTGCAGTCTCAGGAGATAGGCCAGTGGGGAGGGGAGGGAGATGCCACAACGCTTTTAAAGGGTGGGGGGGTGCCTGACCTCAGAAGGGGGCTTCTGATGGAGACACCCCTTCACCCCGGCCCCTTCCCACCCAAGATATAACTGCTGATTTTCAGCCTTCCCTCATGCAAGTTCAATTCCCTCACCAGCTTGAAAATTGAGGCTGGCTGGGGAATGGGCCTCCAGTGGCCAATGATCAATGATCGGGGCCTTTTGAAATTATTTCAGATTTGGGGTGCAAACGCCAGGACTACCGAAGATTTCCATATAGAAAACATGAGGATAAAGGAACTTTTAGCCGATCAAGATATCACAGCAGACAACAGGATTGTAATGGCAATAAAAGGTGAATGAATCCTAGGAATGCCTGGGGAACAGTTAACAAGTGCTTCAGATGCGACTCAAAATATCATTATGGAATGAGCTGCCCACAGCAGAGTTTTCAAAGCAATGTTTGATGCAGAGAATTTAGAAGTTGAAGGTGATGATAATGATCAGTCTGAGAGAATTGTATTAGTCACAAGAAGCTTTAATCCAGTAATGAGCATATTAGTCACGATTCATTAAACAGTGTCATGTTAAACAGCAAATGTACCTCAACAGTGTGTGGAACAGATTAACTACAAAGTTGTTTTCGATTCACTCGACAGTAACGATTGGGTAAGGTCAAGGAGTATGTTTTAGTTTGAAGGTGACAACGCACTGAGATCTCTTAAAAAAGGTGATTCTATGCAAAATAGCTAGAGTGAGTACCTTTATTAGTGCAGATATAGGGCGGCATTCTCCCCTACCCGGCGTGACGGAGGGTGCCGGAGTAGGGGAGTGGCGCCAACCACTCAGGGGTCGCACCTTCCCAAAGGTGGGGAATTCTCCCCACCTTTGGGGGCCAGCCCCGCGCCGGAGCGGTTAGCACCAGAAGACTGGCGCAAAAAACCGGCACCCCCGGCAGCGGGGCTGGCCGAAAGGCTTTCGCCGGTCCGCGCATGCGCCGGCAGTGACATCAGCGGCAGCTGGCCGCTGACGTCACTGACGGCGCATGCGCGATGCGGGGTTCTCTTCCGCTATGGCGGAGGCCGTGGCGGCGCGGAAGGAGAAAGAGTGCAACCAGGGCACTGACCCGCAGTCTGAGCGGGGGGCCCCGATCGCGGGCCAGGCCACCGTGGGGGCACCCCCCGGGTTTCAATCACCCCCCGCCCCCCCCAGGACCCCGGGGGCCTGCTCGCGCCGCTGAGCCCGCCGTTCCAGAGGTGGTTTAAACCTCGGCGGCGGGAGAGGCCTCCCAGCGGCGGGACTTCGGCCCATCCGGGCCGGAGAATCGCCGCAGGGGCCTCTCCGATCGGCGGGGCGAGATTCCTGCCCCCGCCACTTCCCGGGTGGCAGAGAATCTCTGCCACGGCGGGGGAGGGATTTTAGGTGCCCCCAGGCGATTCTCCGACCCTGCTGGGGGTCGGAGAATTTCGCCCATAGTTCCTACTGAGATACTCTTGCTGTTAAACAAGCCTTCCATGAAAATGGCACCAAAGAAACTGGACATGAAATATGACAGAGTGATTGTGCAGCGGGACGGAGAATCCCACTCCTGGCATTTCTAATCAAAATGTTAAAGAGGTGTTAATGGCATAGCCCATTGGCTGCACTGCTGGCTTTTCCCGCCATATTTTTTGACACTCTAGCCAAAAGAATCAAGGAGGCATGTTCCACAATGTCAGACTGGTGAGCCAGACTCTGAATGAGCCCCACCCTCCCCGCCCGGCGAGCAACCTCAGCTCCTGAAAGATCGAAAGGGCGCCCCGATGTAAAAGAAAACATAAAAATAAATGAAGGAATGGTCCCCACTCCCCACCCAACCGCAGAAACATCTCCCAACCATGGAACCCCTCTCCCACCACGGATTCCCCCTCTACGCTCCCACGGACACGGATCCCACCTCACCAACCCACCCCTTTAGATATGGAACCCATGGCACCTCCCCCATGGACCTGCTTCCCCCCCCCCCCCCCCCCCCCCCCCCCAAGGCCAGGCGGCAGTGCATGGGCATTGTCAGAGGGAATTTCCTGGGCATGACCCAGTCCCCTGTGGGGGCTGTACTCACCTTTGTATCCCTGGTGTGTTTTGTTTGGCAGGTGCACGTTGCGGGGGGGCCTGTCGTAATATGCCGAAGAGAATGAAAAGTCCAATGTGGGGGGACTATCTGGCATAAACAACTGACCTGCATATTCAAACAGATGCATTACATCAATGGCGGTAGAGGAGATAATCGAGCAGGGAAATCCCGCTGGCGTAAAAGCCGTTTGGGGGACTCTTGCTCAGTTCTCCCCCCTCTCCGCTAATCTCCCCCATCGTTTCAGCAACATTCCAAATTTAAGAAAAAAACAACAGCAATTAAAAATACTTTTCCATGCATGTGTGCGAGGCGGCAATGCACAGAACTCTTCATGACTCAGTTTCATGCCGTACCCCCGCCCAGTGTTAGATCGGTGCTTGCTTGATGTCTGTTGCAATTATTTTCAGAAGGCATGGTCTGATTGCTGTCCCTGCTCTACGTGACCCTGCCAATCACAGAGCTGGCGGGCACATACATATAATTCCATTCGCATCTTCCTGAAATTAATGGCCATCAAGAAATCCTGAATAGTCCTTGCAATGGATGATTCTAACATATGGAGGTCAGTCACGTGGCTTATTATCTGAAAATAACTAGATGATAAACACAGAGCCTACCAATCAGTTAAACCAATATGCAATCATATGACAATGAAAGATTACAGAGAAAGCAGTAAATTAAAGATTTGGTAACTGAATGTCCCAAACACACACACACAGATATATATCTTATAAATGGAAAAGATTATATTGAGTTACTTTCTATGATGAGTATTCTAATGCTGACTTTTGTAACATCCACAAATAAAAAAAAGTAATAGAAACATGAAATAGCCAATAACTTCCACAATTTGAGCACTATTCAGCTTCAGGGAACAATCTATCAAAATGCAATTCAATATAAGCACAATGCACTTCAGGCAAGAACAATATCGATCATATCTGTGACCTGGGCTGCATCAATTGTAACGTGGAAATCAACACTGACGGCTTAAAGTATGGAATTTCCAATACATTATGGAAGAGAATAGTCAATTTACAATCCACACAGCTCAAACTGTATCAGTGGAGCACACATGGTACGTATTAACTAAGGCATATTGATGCCATTTGTGCTGCTTAAAGCATGCTTCTATTAGACCTGTATTACAAGGAAAGAAATATTCAATGCAGATATAAAATACTAGAGGTATAAAATTCAGAAGTGAACAAAAAGGATTGGAATAATAAGGCAGACATTTTTCTTCTCCAGTGCTAACTTCACTTTCAATGCCATGCCTGATTATGAAGGCAGCAAGGCAAAGTCTGACATCTCAGACATTCAGAAATCCACCTCTAACTCAGGGTTGTGTGCATTTAAAAGTCACAAGCAAATGTGAATTTCATTCTTACTGGCGGCTACAAATTGTGATGAAATGCTGAACGCTAGGGCGTGATTTAATGGGAAAGAATCCTGTTTTGGGGCGTGTTTAACAAAGTGTTTCCCAGTGCTTTCAGTGCTGAGAATTAACCCGCTATTAAACAGAACTCTGCTTCCTTTTCGGGCCCCAGTGAGGAACGCCTCAATGAGGCCATGCGCTTGGACTCATTTCACGAGCTGAGCTCTTCAGTGCAGGAAGCGATTGGGGCGCTATTTAAAAATGGCGCCCTGATAGCTAAATCCCCCATCGTGTCCTCAGGACACCCCCAATGCCACAACTTACCAATTAGGGGGCCTCGAGCCATATCAGGACAGGCCCCCCCGGACCCAATGTCTGGCAAGATTAAGATGCCATTTTGGCACCTTTACACTGCCAGTCTGGCACCCTGTCAGTGCCATCTGAGCACTCTGGCATTGCAAGGGTGGCACCTGGGCTGGCAGTGACACAGTGCCTGGGTAGCATCAGGAGTGCCAGAGCCTGAATACCCGAGGTCCCCAATCGCCTGGGACCCTAGCAGTGGCATCTGAGCACCCTGGCATTGCCAGGGTGGCACCTGGGCTGGCAGTGCCACAGTCCCTGGGTGGCATCGGGAGTGCCAGGGTACCACACTGCCCAGATCCTGAATACCAGGGGCCCCAAATCACCTGGCAGATGCCCCCAAAAGCCAATACGCCTGGTCCACGTTTGTGGAAATCCTGTACTAAACTGCACCCGGTCAGGGTCTCGGAGGCAAGGATTTTAGGTCCCATGCCTTGGGTAACTCGGTAACTACTCACTTCAATATGCAAATCTGTAACCAGACCAATGAAGGCGGGATACAGATCGCGGTGCCTTGCAAAATCTCATTATATCTTTCGAGGTGTAACTAGCATTGTAGATCTCACGTGAGGCCTCTTACGAGATTTACCAGCTTCATCGCATCCTGAATTGGGCGCGGCAAGGCCGTTTGATCACATCCCTATACCATTCCCTATTTAGGGAAGGCTTTAAGGATCCAAGAATAAAATGAGAAGCAACACAAAGTAATGAAGTTAAAAAATAAACTTTGCTTTCTGTAATTATGGATGCGATCCAGTGGACTTCAGTTAAAGACCACTGAAAGATATCTTTAGTGGGGAGCTTCTCAGCGCCTGCAGAAACATCTCGCTATTCAACAGCACTTTTCCATTTCTTTGGGCCTCAGGGAGACTCATGCCCCTCCCCCCCCCAGCCATGCGGTGGTCCCCCATAAACCCTTCCCTCACCTCCTCTCTACCTTGTAAAGCCTCCCAACGCCTAACCCCAGGTGGTGTCAACAAGGCACCTGGGAACCCTGGCACTGCCAGCCAGGCACACCTCCAGTGGCCTGGGAGACCCTCCACGTTTCTGTGGACCACCAGTACTAAATGGCCCCCTGGTGAGGCCTCCCAGGCACAGACGGCTGTTGAGTCCCAGGCGCCACATGAATCCGGTGAATGTATATTTAAATAAGATGTACAGATCCAGAGCACGACACCTCGGAGCATTGCAAATCCTAGATTCAACTATCATCCCAACACCAAATCGGGTGTGACAAAGCCACTGAATCACACCCTGTATCACAAAATATAGCTGTTTTAGATGGTTCATTATGACCAGTAATATTCTTTTTAATCTTCAAGGAGCTGGGTGAAATTCCATAGGGTGGAGTGCAGAACAACAAAAAAGTTGGAAAAAATTGGAAAGATGGAAGGAAGATAATGTGGGAAGATTAGGAAAAAGGAAAGAAGACAACATTGCATTAAGGTGATAACGTGCACAACCTTGGGGCTTTACAGCCATTGAAGTGGTTATTGAAGTGTATTCACAGCTGTAATTGTAGGAAACATGGCAGCCAATTTGTGCACAGCAAGCTCCAACAAAACAGCAATATGATAATGGCTAAATAGTCTAAGTGGTGTTGATTGAGAGAAATGTTGGGCAATGCATCTGTCCTGTTAAGTGCAGGTTAGGTGGATTGACCATGATAAATTGCCCCTTCGTGTCCAAAAGGTTAGGTGGAAGCGTGGCTTAAATAGGGTGCTCTTTCCAAGGGCCAGTGCAGACTCAATAGGCCGAATGGCCACCATCTGCACTGTAAATTCTATGATTCTGTGATTCAGCATTGCACTAGTGTGTCAGCCTCTATTTTGTGACTGAGGGCTGAATTTAAGCATGGGAAAACATTCCACTTTTGAACTTAATACTCATATGGTATCAGAAAATTGTGGTATTAAGTAAGACCTAAATCGTGCTGGACTGGGTCATTTCTTTATGTACACTGCTAGTTCGATATTTTTCTGCACGTTTCAGTTTGAAAGTGTTTTTGCCCTGTGACCTACAGGCTGATAACACTGATGGCAACTAAGAAGTCAGCAAATGATGGGACGAACAGTCTGTCTTGTCATCCAATGAGGATTAGAATTGAGAAAGAATTGAGTAATAATTGAGAAGCAGGGTGATTCACATCAAATCAGGGGCAGAAAGAAAGCAAAGGTAAGAAAACTATGGAATTTTGAATTTGACATTTTTTAAAGTTTCAAAGAAGAATGAGACTCAACAGTTCCAGTTCTAAGCCAGATAATTGTATTAATGTTGCATTAGCAACGAGCACATTCTTACTTACAGTGTTAAACATGAGCCTTAACTTCCTGCGACAAGTTTAATTTGAGTTTGATGGACAACTCCAGCAAGCACTTTGATATAATAGAAAGGGTGAGGGAAAACTACCATTTGTGCGAGGTAAAAGGCAAAGTGGCATAAACTGACCAGCAAGTGATGGCGATTTAGAATTCACAGTGATTTCTTCTTCGTGGAACATGTTGGCCGCTTTGCATGTTGGGGGCATGGTGAACATGCCATTATTTTGTCCGGAAGGTTTAGGATGAAAGTAACCTGAAGCATCTTAAAAGTATTCACTAGAAATGAACCCACCCTGTATCAAATCCAAGGAACAAAGACATTTGGATAGTTCCGATCTACAATAGTTCCCAGTCTGGTCACTAATTAATTAATGCTACTGCAGTTAATCAGTTTTTGCTCATTAGCAGTTTATCCATTGAAGGTATTAACCTTATGAACTATGTTGATCTGTGTTGTGTTGTGCTGAAACATCTTCAAACAGCTTTCCAATTTACCCTCATGTTGTTTTGGGATTTATTAAAGTGATAAATTCTGAGACAGACTGGCCAAGTGGATGATTGAACAGACAATGAATTCACTAGTGTCAACCTTTACAAATGCTGACTAACTGCATCTTCTGGAGTCATTTAATCTGAGGGTGATATTTATGTCTATTATTTATTGATACTTAGATTCGTTATTACAACAGTATCACTCTCAATCACATCCAGAGATTAAATTTCACTCAAAACACTTTAAGATTCAAACTCACTGCCATCCTGTGCAATGGAAAATATGCTGATCACTCACATCTCCCTTAATACCAATCTTGAGGATTCAGAAGGTAAAGTTCCTTATTCTCTTCTGGAGCAACTTTAAGGATACAAAGGTGTAATTTTGCAGTTATTTTTTCTTTCTTTCATGGGATGTGGGCATTGCTGGCTGGCCCAACATTTAGTTGGCCTTGATATCTGGGTAAAGATTTCAACATCTTCCAGTCTCGGCTCTCTTCCTTTAGGGAATGCAGACTAATTGCATACCGTTGTCATTACCGAACAAAGAGTGTGAATATTGTTGATGAGATTTAGCACAAGTGCCAGAGGCCCTGCATCTTTGATGAAAAATTAGCAGATGTGTCCTACAATGATCATGGCTTAAAACCCTGTTGCTCACTCAACCATACTTTCCAAGGCTCTAAATCTCGAGTTACTTTCAGGAGTTACATCTCAAATGCTTATGCCAATGTCCTTTATACAAAACATTGCAAACTCTCTGGGATGATCATAAAAACAATGTATTAGTTTTCACAAAAAAGATCATCTGCATCAGTATTACCATTACAGTTAGAAAAGTCCAGCTTTGCTGATTTGGCTGAGTAAGCCAATTGGAAGACTCCAGACTTCCAAAACAATCATATAAAAGTAAAATAAAACAGAAAATGCTGGAAAACCTCAGCAGGCCTGGGAATGTCTCCGAAGAGAGAAACAGATTAACATTAACGTTTCGACTTCAATGTCACTCTTCTTCCGGACTACTGATAGGTACACATGTGTTGGGTTTTATGCTGTTGAATAAAACTCGGAGTGGCAGGTGGAGCAGAATAGAAGATCAGGGATAGGTCAGAGAGCAGGGAGATTAAATGACAAAGGTGTCATGGCACTCAAGAGGAAGGTGCTTGGGATCATGCTTGCAGACTGAGCAAAGGTGTTCCGCAAAGCGGTCACCCAGTCTGTGTTTGGCCTCCCCAGTGTAGAGGAGACAGTGAAAGAAGTGGTCTAAATTGAAAGAAGAGCAATTAAATCGCTGCTTCATCTGGAAGGAGTGTTTGGGGCTTTGGACAGTGAGGGGAAAAGGGGTAAAGGGGCAGATGTTAAACATCCTGCAATTACATGGGAAGATGCCGCAGAAAGGGGATCAGTTGTTAGGGGTGATAGAGGAGTGGACCAGTGTGTCACAGAGGAAATTATCCCACCTGAAAGCTGACAGGGGTGGTGAGTGGAAGATATGTTTGGTGGTGACATAATGCTGGAGTTGCAGAAATGGCAGAGGATGATCCTTTGAATATGGAGGCTGATGGGGTGGTAGGTGAGGACCAGAGGAACCCTATCATGGTTCTTTGAGGGAGGGAAAGGGGTGAGGGCAGAAGTACGGGAAATGGTCATACTCGGTCGAAGGTCTTGATAACCACTGTGGTGGGGAATCCTTGACTCAGGAAAAGGAAGACATGTCAGAAGCGCAATCATGGAAGGCAGCATCATCAGAACAAATAGAACAAAGATGGAGAAACTGGAAGAATGGAACGGAGTCTGATGCCAAAACCGAGTTGCATTATTGCAGGAAATATTGGGCGGGATTCTCCTTTCAGACCGTCCCCGCCGGCCGCCGAATTCTCCGGCATTGGAGATTCGGCAGGGGCGGGAATCGCGCTGGTCGGCGGCCGCTCATAGCGGCCCCCCCCGGCGATTCTCTGGCCCGCGATGGGCCGAAGTCCCGCTGGTTCTTTCCAGTCCCGCTGGCGTAAATTAGACTAAGTCCCTTACCGGCGGGACCTGGCAGCGCGGGCGGGCTCCGGGGTCCGGGGGGGGGGGCATTCTGGCCCCGGGGGGGGGGGGGGGGGGGGGGGTGCCCCCACAGTGGCTTGGCCCGCGATCAGGGCCCACCAATCCGCGGGCGGGGCTTTACCGTGGCAGCACTCTTTTCCGACGCGCCAGTATTGAGGGATAGAGAGGGAGGTAGAAGGGGAGAGGAGTTGCATTATTCGTCAGAGATGATATCACAGTTGTGATAAAGGAGGGCAGGATGGAGTATTCGAGCACTGAGGCAATATGGGTAGAGCTAAGAAATAGGAAGGGTGCAGTAACATTGTTGGGACTTTACTACAGGCCTCCCAAAAGCGAGCATGAAGTAGAGGTACAAATGTGCAGACAGATTATAGAAAAATGTAGGAGCAATAGGGTGGTTGTGATGGGAGATTTTAACTTTCTAACATTGAATGGGACCCGTGTAGTGTTGGAGGCGTAGATGGAACAGAATTTGTAAGGAGCATCCAGGAGAGTTTTTTAGAGCAGTATGTAAATAGTCCAACTCGGAAAGGGGCCATACTGGACCTGGTATTGGGGAATGATCCCGGCCAGGTGGTTGAAGTTTCAGTCGGTGATTACTTTGGGAATAGCGATCACAATTCCGTAAGTTTTAGAATACTCATGGACAAGGGCGAGAGTGGTCCTAAAGGAAGAGTGCTAAGTTGGGGAAAGGCCGAGTATAACAAAATTCGGCAGGAGCTAGGGAATGTGGACTGGGAGCAGCTGTTTAAGGGTAAATCCACATTTGAAATGTGGGAGTCTTTTAAGGAAAGGTTGATTAGAGTGCAGGACAGACATGTCCCTGTGAAAATGAGAGATAGAAATGGCAAGATTAGGGAACCATGGATGACGGGTGGAATTGTGAGACTAGCTAAAATGAAAAAGGAAGCATACATAAGATCCTGGCAACTCAAAACTGATGAAGTTTTGGAGGAATATCGGGAAAGTAGGACGAATCTCAAACGCGCAATAAAGAGGGCTAAAAGGGGTTATGAAATATCTTTGGCTAACAGAGTTAAGGAAAATCCCAAAGCCTTTTATTCATATATAAGGAGCAAGAGGGTAACTAGAGAAAGGATTGGCCCACTCAAAGACAAAAGAGGAAATTTATGCGTGGAGTCAGAGGAAATGGGTGAGATTCTTAATGAGTACTTTGCATCGGTATTCACCAAGGAGAGGGACATGACGGATGTTGAGGCTGGGGATGGATGTTTAAATACTCTAGGTCAAGTCGTCATGCAGAAGGGGGAAGTTTTGGGTATTCTAAAAGACATTAAGGTGGACAAGTCCCCAGGACCGGATGGGATCTATCCCAGGTTACTGAGGGAAGCGAGGGTCGAAATAGTTGGGGCCTTAACAGACATCTTTGCAGCATCCTTGAGCAAGGGTTAGGTCCCGGAGGACTGGAGAATTGCTAATGTTGTTCCTTTGTTTAAGAAGGGTAGCATGAATAATCCAGGGAATTATAGACCTGTGAGCTTGACATCAGTGGTGGGCAAACTGTTGGAGAAGATACTGAGGGATAGGATCTATTCACATTTGGAAGAAAATAGGCTTATCAGTGATAGGCAGCATGGTTTTGTGCAGGGAAGGTCATGTCTTACAAACCTAATAGAATTCTTTGAGGAAGTGACAAAGTTAATTGATGAGGGAAGGGCTGTAGATGTCATATACATGGACTTCAGTAAGGCGTTTGATAAAGTTTCCCATGGCAGGAAGATGGAAAAAGTGAAGTTGTATGGGGTTCAGGGTGTACTAGCTAGATGGATAAAGAACTGGCTGGGCAACAGGAGACAGAGTAGTGGTGGAAGGGAGTGTCTCAAAATGGAGAAGGGTGACTAGTGGTGTTCCACAGGGATCCGTGCTTGGACCACTGTTGTTTGTGATATACATAAATGATCTGGAGGAAGGTACAGGTGGTCTGATTAGCAAGTTTGCAGATGATACTAAGATTGGTGGAGTTACAGATAGCGAGGAGGACTGTCAGAGAATACAGCGAAATATAGATAGATTGGAGAGTTGGGCAGAGAAATGGCAGCTGGAGTTCAATCCAGGCAAATGCGAGGTGATGCATTTTGGAAGATCTAATTCAAGAGCGGACTATATGGTCAATGGAAGAGTCCTGGTGAAAATTGATGTACAGAGAGATCTGGGAGTTCAGGTCCATTGTATCCTGAAGGTGGCAACACAGGTTGATAGAATGGTCAAGAAGGCATACAGCATGTTTACCGTCATCGGACAGGGTATTGAGTACAAGAGTCGGCAGGTCATGTTACAGTTGTATAGGACTTTGGTTAGGCCACATTTGGAATACTGCGTGCAGTTTTGGTCGCCACATTACCAGAAGGATGTGGATGCTTTAGAGAGGGTGCAGAGGAGGTTCACCAGGATGTTGCCAGGTATGGAGGGTGCTAGCTATGAAGAAAGGTTGAGTAGATTAGGATTGTTTTCGTTGGAAAGACGGAGGTTGAGGGGGGACCTGATTGAGGTCTACAAAATTATGAGAGGTATGGACAGGGTGGATAGCAACAAGCTTTTTCCAAGATTGGTGGTGTCAATTACAAGGGGTCACGATTTCAAAGTGCGAGGGGGAAAGTTTAAGGGAGATGTGCGTGGAAAGTTTTTTACGCAGAGGGTGGTGGGTGCTTGGAACGCTTTGCCAGCGGAGGTGGTAGAGGCGGGCACGATAGCATCATTTAAGATGCATCTAGATAGATATATGAATGGGCAGGGAACAGAGGGAAGTATACCTTGGAAAATAGGGGACAGGTTTAGATAAAGGATCTGGATCAGTGCAGGCTGGGAGGGCCGAAGGGTCTGATCCTGTGCTGTAATTTTCTATGTTCTTTGTTCTTTGGCCGTGTCAGCCTCTGTGATGGCCGATGTGTAGGTGCACTCCCCCCTGCGCATGCGCGGGGACGATGTCAGCATCTGCTGGTGCTCCCGCGCATGTGTGGACCCGCCTGGCCGGCAGAGTCCCTTCAGTCCTGGCTAGTGTGGCGCCAAAGACCTTCCACGCTGGCTGGCGGGACGCAACCACTCCGCTGCCGACCTAGCCCCTGAAGGTGCGGAGGATTCACGATGCCAGGGTGTTCATGACACTCCGTCCCGCCGGGGCCCCCCGCCCCGCCAGCTATGGGAGAATCCCGCCCATTATTCCAAAACAGTTACTTCATTGGAACTGAGCTCAGGCCAAAGAAAAGGAGATGGAAAGAAAGTCTGAAAGCAGCCTGAAGAAATGGTGTATAGTACCTTTAATACATAGGGAGAAATTACGTTAAAGGTGGTGATTTGTGTAAAGGCAGCCAGTTAACAATTTTGAGAAAGTTAGGTTTGCCACAGAGAAAGTTACATAGCAGAGGAAAGGGTGTCAGACTCCAATGTCTACACCATCATCTGGGTTGTCTTTTGCATGTCAGCTTTGTCACAAAATAGGTCTCTTTCAGATTGCTTCACAAAGCTGTCAAATGCTCACCAAAGACAGGGCTGAAACTTCATTTTTTAATGTTGTGAAACAATCTTATGGGATTATGGAGGGACTGCCATTAGTGGAAATTGAATCCAGTTCCTGCTCAGTTCCATTTGTCCTGGGTACTTCTGCTGGGAGGCTCGGTATCAAAAGGAACCCTCGTTAACATGTGAAACCTATAGTGTTATGACAAATCACGGAACCCCAGGTCTTAGACCTGACCCACTGGTTCTGCTGTCATTCAGCTTTGTCTATTTCATGCCACTGATGCTGTTTAAGACACGAGTGGTCCTAAGTTGCTTGCAGACTGCTAGCTTCACCAGTTGCTGTTCCTGGCATACTCGTCAGCATTCTTCATTGAATTCGGGTTGATTCCCTTGCTGGGTGGTAATGGTACAGTGGTATGCCGGACATGAGGTTACAGGTTGTGGTTGAGTGCAATTATACTGTTGTCAACTGATGGCCCACAGCACCTCATGGATGCCAAGTTTTGAATTGTTAGATCTTTTCAAAACCCCACCCATTTAGCACAATGGTGCTGCCACACAATACGATGGAGGGTATCCTCGTTGTGAAATTGTGACTTCATCTCCACAAGGACTGGATGGTTGTCACTCCTACCGATACTCAAGGACAGATCCAATTGTGACAGGTGAGGATGAGGCTTTTCCCTCTTGTTGGTTCTCACTCTCTGCTTGCCTGAAGATGAGTGCAGCCCCAACAACACTTTTTGTCGGCCATACATCACCTTAAATACTCTCTTCTTCAACCATTGATGAACAGAGGCAGCAATGCATACCATCAACAAGATGCACGCCAGCAACTCGTAAAGGATCCTTTGGCAGCACCTTCCAAAACCTCAACTTCTGCTACCGAGAAGAACAAGGGCAGCAGATGCATGGGAACGTCACCACCTGCAAGTTCCGCTTCAAATGACATACCATCCTAACTTGGAACAATATCGCTGTTCACTATTGTTGGGTCAAATTCTAGGGACTCTCTTCCATGCAGCACTGTGGGTATATTTGCACCACATGGGCTGCATGGTTCAAGAAGGTGGCTCACCATCACCTGTCAAAGGCAATTAGGGATGGGCAATAAATGCTATCCTAGCCAGCGACATCAACATTCCATAAATGAAATAAAAGGAGCCCTAGTAAAATTGACGTCAGTGGATATCAGGGGAGGAAACTCTCCATGAACTGGTGTTATACCGAGCACAGAGGAAGATTGCAGGAGATGTTGGAGGCCAATCGTCTGAGCCCGAGTACATCATTGCAAGACTTGCTCAGGGTAGTGTTCTCGGCCCAACCAACGCCAGCTGCTTCATCAAGGAACTTCCTTCCATCATAAGAACAGAAGTGAGGATGCTTGCTGATGATTGCAAAATGTTCAGTGTCATTTGCAACTCAAACTCCTCAGATACTGAAGCAGTCCATGTCCAAATACAAGAAGACCTGGACAACATTCAGGCTTTGGTTGATAAATGGGGAGTAATATTCGTGCCACTTAATTGTCAGGCAATGTCTATCTGCAATAAAAGAAAATTAGTCATCTTCCCCAGGCATTCAACTACATTCCATCGCTGAATCCCCCACCATCAATATCCTGGGCATTATCAATGACCGGAAAGTTAACTGGACCTGCCATATAAATACTGTAACTACGAGATCAGGTCAGAGACGGCGAATATTGTGGTGAATAACTCACCTCCTGCCTCTCCAAAGTATGTCCACCATCTTCAAGGAGTGGGATTCCGGGATGAATGCAAGAGGTTTGACACTGTTCAGGACAAATCAGCCCATTTGATCAGCACTTCATGAACCACCTGAAACATTCACACGCTCTACCCTCTATGTAATAACTGCAGGATGCACTGTAGAAACTTGGCAAGCCTCATTCGATAACTCCTTGCAGGCCCTTGACCTCTACCACCTAGAGGGACAAGGGCAGCACATTCATAGAAATACCAGCTGCAATTTTCCCTTCAAGCTACATATCATCCTGACTTGGACCACATCACCGTTCCTTCACTGTTGCTGAGCCAAGATCCAAGAAATCCCTCCCTATTAGCATCTTAGGTATACTTATACTAGTAAAAATAATCTTTATTAGTATCACAAGTTAGGCTTACATGAACAGGCGTGTTTCAAGAAGGGGCTCGCCACCACCACCTTCTCAAGGCCAATTAAGGGTGGGCAATAAATGCTGGCCTTACCAACAACAATAACTCACACCCCATGAAAGAAGTTTTAAAAATCGCCTTCTGAGAGTTCCTTTACTGTAGCAGTCCAGACCATCACAATAATTTATATCGGGAGGCAGTGGTCAAGATCAACACTGCACAACAAAAAAATAAATCATGAACCTCCCAGCCCCATGATATAGTTAACACATTGATTCAGAGCTAAAAGGTAATTAAAGTGAACAGCACAGCTTATGCTGCTTCCAGAACAGCCTCCGTGGGTCCCTAACCTTTACTCTTCTCATCACTAACATCCCCAGAATGTCAGACGATAACCTTTATAATGTGCTCTTAAAACTCTATTCTGACAGAAATCCCTAGAAGGATGAAACTGTAAAAGGTTACTGTAAGGGGAAATTTCTTCTGGTCACTCGCTATGTGTCAATGACTTCATAATTGTTGGAGGAAGATTTCATCCGTCCACTATTTCCTTTGGGCTTACAACCAATTATCTGATCAGTGTGAACTTTCAGCATGCTTTTGGGGAAAACAATCTGTTTTATGGCCCCATTATACAGTAGAGAGCCCAGCACCTTTTGCACCATCACTGACTTTGCTAAACTTCAACCTTAATAGTATTCTCCAAAGCTGGTCTTTGCAGAATTTTTTTATTATATCGGGGTCAAGTTAGCTATTTCAACAGCATAAAAAAAAGTCATTGTTGCAAATTCAGTGCGACAGGCTGGTATTTTATTCCTGCCATTAAAAATTGTCCTTCTCGTAGTCAGCACTTTGGAATGTCACTCCTTCTTTTATTTTTAAAGAGATTCAAAAGCCAAAAGGAATGCAGGCCCGTAATTTCAACCTTTTTCCAGAGGTCATAAAATGCCTGCTGAATGACTGCATTTGTGAATGCAGTTCGCAGATTAATCTAGAAATTGCTCCAAATTCATAGAATCTCTACAATGCACCTAACCACGGGCGCGATTCTCCACCACCCACGCCAGGTGGGAGAATAGTGGGAGGGCTTCCCAACATTTTTCACGCGCTCCCGCTATTCTCCCTCCCCCCCCACACGCCTCGAATCGCCGCTCGCTGTTTTTTACGGCGAGCGGCGATTCTCCGAGGCCGATCGGCCGGCCTTCAGGCCCGTTTCAACACGGCAGCAAACACACCTGCTCGCTGCGTCGTGAAACGGGCGCCAGATGCCCGTTTGGGGCATCTGGGGGCCCGATTGGGACGGGAGCACCGCGACTGTGCTCCGGAGGGGACAGGCCCGCGATCGGTGCCCACCGATTGTCGGGCCTGAGTCCAAAACGGACGCACTCTTTCCCCTCCGCCGCCCGGCAAGATCAAGCCACCACGTCTTGCCGGGCGGCGGTGGAGAAAGACGGCACCGCGGGTTTGCGTCGTCTGCGCGCTGATGTCATCCGCGCATGCGCGGGTTCCTGCGCATGCGCTGATGACATCCGCGAAGCGCCGTTCGGGCGTAATTTCCGGCAGCTGAGGTCGCGGCCGGGAATGACGGGGGCCCGCTCCTAGCCCCCCGGGTGGGGGTGAATTAGGTGCGGGGAGCGGGCCCCAAGGTCGTCGTGAACCTCGGCCGAGTTCACGACAGCCTCCACGATTTTGGCCACCAGCGGAGAATTCTGCCCCACATCTTTTGTGACACCAAGGGGCAATTTAGCATGTTAGCATGGCCAATCCACCTAACCTGCACATCTTTGGACTGTGGGAGGAAACCGAAGCACCCGAAGGAAATCCATACAGACACAGATTTCACAGTCACCCAAGGCCGGAAATGAACACAGATCCCAGTGCTCTGGGGCAGCAGTGCTGATCACTGTGCCACTGTGCTGCCCATATCCCAAAGTTGCTTTGGTTAGGTTTGGCTTGTTGCACAATCACAAACAGAACTTTTTTCCAATTGGGTATCTTTACGGAACATTTAAGTTTATTCTTACCTATGAAAAGATATTCCTCAACTGATTTATGAGAGATAACCTGGTACAGTTTTTTAAATATGGCAAAAAAATGTGGTTATGCCCCAAAATAAGTATTTTTCCAATCCTCTATCTGATTAACTCGATTTCAAATGATAATGATGTTAAAGAATTGTACTGGGTCTTTTACAACTTTCATTGGTGTACAATGGCCAGCTTCCTGGTAAGTTCAGTATTTATTGATATCTGTTCACCTTATAAAGTGAGTGCAATTTGAAGTATCTTCCGGAAACAATGCAATTGGTGGAAGTTTGCAATGCCGATCTGGAGGCATGATAGGTTTTGTTTCTGAAGCCAGATTTGATCAAATTGAATCTTAATCAATACACAGTTCACAGAACACAGAAATATAAGCGGTTTTGGGCCATTCCACTTGATATAACTTGCAAAATCTCGAATAATACTCCATTGCAAACATCCGTGAGAGTGCGAGACAGGTTTAATGGGAAAGAAACAGTGTCCTGTTTTGGAAGGGTTTAGCGGGGTGGTTCTTGCCGCCTAATTTACTGCTGTTTGTTATTTCTTTTTGGCCTCAGCTCGCCAATGCAGGAAGAATATTTGCACATTGGGGCGCCGTTTTTAAATGCCGCCCCAATCTTTCAACCCCCCCCCCCTCAGCCACCCCACCATGACCTCCGGAACTCACCTTCTCACTGCACCAACTTACCTCTGAGGGATTCCTCAAACCGCACTCCCCCCTTACACCCTTACACCGCCTCCCATGCACAAGGCACCCCTGGGCTCAGTCCCTTGCATTGGCAACTTGGCATCTGGGCACCTTGATAGTGCCCCTTCTAGCTTGGGATTACCACCTGGGCTCCCTGTCAGGGTTCCTGGGTGGCACTGCCAAGGTGCTAGGCTGGCAATGCCAAGGTGCCCGAGTGTCAGGAGTGCCAGGGTACCAAACTACTCAGTGCCTGGTCACCCAGGGATCTCTAATGGCCTGGGAGAACCCCACCCCTCTCCCCAAGTGCCAACACGCCTGGTCAACATTTGCGTTGACATATGAGTGCTGAATGGCACCCAAGAGAGATCCTTCCGGTGAGGCCGTTATTTCCGAGCACCGGGAGAATATGGCACAGGCATATTTAAATGAGCCTAATGGCTCAGTTAAATATGTTAATCTGGATCACGCGCAGTGAGGGCGAGATCCAGATTGTGCGTCTCGCGAGATTTTGTTAAATCTCGCGAGACGTTTTTTTACATAGAATTTACAGTGCAGAAGGAGGCCATTCAGCCCATCGAGTCTGCACTGGCTCTTGGAAAGAGCACCCTACCCAAGGTCAACACCTCCACCCTATCCCCATAACCCAGTAACCCCACTAAGGGCAATTTTGGACACTAAGGGCAATTTATCACAACCGCCTCACGGCGCTGAGGTCCCAGGTTCGATCCCGGCTCTGGGTCACTGTCCGTGTGGAGTTTGCACATTCTCCCCGTGTCTGCGTGGGTTTCGCCCCCACAACCCAAAAATGTACAGAGTAAGTGGATTGGCCACGCTAAATTGCCCCTTAATAGAAAAAATAATTGGGTAATCTAAATTTATTTTAAAAAACTAAGGGCAATTTATCATGGCCAATCCACCTAACCTGCACATCTTTGGACTGTGGGAGGAAACCGGAGCACCCGGAGGAAACCCACGCACACACGGGGAGGATGTGCAGACTCTGCACAGACAGTGACCCAAGCCGGAATCGAACCTGGGACCCTGGAGCTGTGAATCGTTTGTGCTATCCACAATGCTATCGTGCTGCCCCAAATTTCGTGGGAGGCCTCTCGCAAAACTCAGCATCCTCATTGTGTCACCAAGTCGGGTGCGACAAGGCCATTAAATCATGCCCAGGGACTATCCCTTTAAGACATTCTTGTAGTGGCAAGTTCCTTTGTTTAATATCCAAACATGTATGTTGCAAATGCAAAGGCTTAAAGCTGCTGGCTAAATCCAATCAAACCTTTTCAAGGTACTTTACGCATGCTGGCAAATGCAATAAATATTATATCCTCAGACTTAGTAACATGGAGGCCATTCGATCCCTTGAGCCTGCTCTGCCATTTAATAAAATCATGGGACATCTAATAGCAATCTGCATCCCATCTACCCCCTATTACCACCTATTACGATCCCAGACCAGATCCCAACAGTGGCTCGGATAATAGACCGAAACCTCAATATTTTATTTTTTAAGACTGTGCGGAAAGAATACTTCACTCCAGGAGTGATTACATGAAGAAATAGGGATTGGTATTTTAAAACAAAACGTTATTAGTAACACAATAATAAATTCTTTAACATTACACATGAAGCTGGCTTCCAATTATCCCTTAAATAATACTACAAAATACAGTAAATAAAAAACCCTTAATTACTATCTCTATTCCTAAGTAAACCACAAGAAAGCAAAAAAACATACAGCTCTCAATACATCCCACATCCCAATGGCACTGAGTAATACTTGCTTTCCAGAACACATTTGGCTGTTGTTAGAAATGCTGCAGATTCTGGCTGGATAAATTCAAAGAGCTGTTTCAACTGGTTTGTTTCGTCTTCTCCATTGTCCTCAGACAAGTTTGCATTGCTTTAAATACTATTACTTTCTTTTAACTATGTTACTGTTGAACAAAATACCTTACTTGTGGTTTAAAAGGGTAGCCAGATTAGAATTCAACTCAAAAGTCTTTCTCAAAATGTCTGAATACCTTAACTCCACCCAGTAATTGCATTATCTTCCCAAGCTGAAAACACATTGAATCCCCAGGGATTTACCCCCCCCCCGCCTCCACCGACAACCAACATTGCATTAGCCCAGGCCTTTGACTCTGGTCAATTTCTCCAAAGGTTTTCTCATTTTGGAAAGCAAGATCTTGTTTTAAAACATGACTATAGCAGGCAAACATACTCTAGGATTTTAACCCTTAAATTGCCAAATGTTTATAATCCAATTTATATAAAATCCTGCTTTTGTCAAACCCCTTGCTTACAAAGAACCTATCCACCTGTGTTGTGTGCAGTGGAAAGAGAGATGAGGATGTTGATGTTTCACAGAATTCTTCATTTACTCCTGATTACACATCTGCAAATTGCGATGGGATCATTTTCAAAGTTTAAGGTGGTTTATAAATGCTAGTTGTTGGTCAGTTGACAATTCAGAGAATAAGTTAGTATTCTTGCTTTCAAATATAATTGACACCACCTATTCCAGAGGAGCAAATTTATCAACTGGCCACGTTTGTGTGGAGAGACGAAAAAAACCTAGTACAAAACAGCCGCAAAACCTTTTAACGGATATGAAGGAAGGCAGCTGCGTTCATACAGACCAAATAAGGCTCAATACCGGAGGAAACTTTGGCAAAGTTACTCAAGTTACTCCCTGAGGGAGAGAAAGTTGAAGTTCAGTAGTCTGCTGAGTGCAAGTCATATTTTTCTTTTGTGAACATTGTCCAAGCAATATGGTGGCCTTCATATTACTGAAACACAATGACCACACTTGGCATGGCAATCCAGCTGTGTTGCAGTAAGGGGATTAAATTAGTCTTTGGCGGTAATTGGTCAGAGGTTAGATGCTTACTCAAGTCAGAACAATTGTGGATTTGGTTTCAAATCACACCGTGGCCTCAGCCCCACTTTCTAACTTTGCGACCTCCCTCGGCCCTACAACTCTCTAGTACCTCTGCCTTTCTCCAACTCCGACCTCTTGTGCACCGCCTTTTTAATCATGCCGTCATTGGCGGTCTTGTCTTCAGCTGCATGGGTCCCAAGCTCTTAGATTCCACCCCCCCACCTAAATGTCTCTGTAGTAGCTCTATCTCTCTTGCCTCTTTAAGATCTCCTTAAAATCAACATGCACCCATCCTAATACATCTTAATGTGATTTGGGTATAAAATATTTATTTGATAATCACACTGTTGAAGCTACTTGAGATGTGTTGCTACTTTAATGGTGCTATATAAATACTTGTTGGTTCAATGCATACTCCAGAGTCATGAGAACAAAGTTTTGGCAGACATTCCAATGCCATACTGAGGAAGTACTGCAATTTTGGAGGTGCCATTTGCCTTTTTTAGGTGGACATAAAGAAAGAACAAGATGTAATGGCCAATATTTATTCCTCAATTAAAATTATTGAGAAGATGATTATTTGGTCACTGGTGCGTTTCTGTTTGCAACAGAAAATTGGCTGCCACATCTTCAACATGACAACAGTGATTATACTTCTGAAGTGCTTCAAAGGGGCAGCACGGTAGCATTGTGGATAGCACAATCGCTTCACAGCTCCAGGGTCCCAGGTTCAATTCCGGCTTGGGTCACTGTCTGTGCGGAGTCTGCACATCCTCCCCGTGTGTGCGTGGGTTTCCTCCGGGTGCTCCGGTTTCCTCCCACAGTCCAAAGATGTGCGGGTTAGGTGGATTGGCCATGATAAATTGCCCTTAGTGTCCAAAATTGCCCTTTGTGTTGGGTGGGGTTACTGAGTTATGGGGATAGGGTGGAGGTGTTCACCTTGTGTAGGGGGTAGGGTGCTCTTTCCAAGAGCCGGTGCAGACTCAATGGGCCGAATGGCCTCCTTCTGCACTGTAAATTCTATGTAAAAAAAAAGGTTGCAAATCACTTTGAGATGGCCTGAGGTTGTGAAAGTCACTGTACAATGTAAACTCTTTCTTTTTTGTTAAAGGATATGGAGGTAATCTTTGGAAGATCGGTCTTTTATATCAACAGTAAAGCCCGGAAGTGTTCTAGGCATTAACCTCTAAGATGCAGAATCTAAAGAGGGGAAGATTGACAAAGACATTGATCTTGTACAATAGGGTCAGAAACCTTGTTAAATGTCAAACCCTTTGAAATAATGTCATCTCCAGCAGCAAACCCATAGCACAATTCGCATTCAGAAAGTTCATTGTAAATGTTTTACTGTAACACTTGACCTACATTCTTGATTACCTCCTTTCTGGAGCAACCTTTGCCCATTTCAAGTGTAAGTGTGACCTTCTCACACAAGTTCCACATTGATATTCTAATCTTGACAGACTCTGTTTTTTAATCCAAGGATATGCTGCGGGCTTAAGCCGGCGTAATTTAGTGCGGACCTCTGGAGAAGTATTGGTGCACGATTGCGGATAGAGGGGGCTGCACATTCGGGAGTGGGCTTTGATATGGTGGCTATGTTTATCAGGGAGGAAGTTGTGAATGATCCCAACTCTGATCACTGTGTGGTTCTCTGGCAAAGCCTCAATCCTGGAAAACCTTTACAGGAGAAGGAACAGAACTGAACATCCATGGTCTGCTGGTGGTACACTGGGAACAGTTAAACAAAGTTAAAACCCATGATCACACGACCCAGAATGTGACATGAAGACACGCCCACGTTTGGGAGAAGACAGCTATGAAGTCCAAGAAGGCAATGTCCCAGGGTACAGCTGAGAGGAGCTTGGAAAAATGTGCCTTTTGGTGAAAATTGCACTTTGTCCTCAGCTGGTGTAAAGCTGCTGTTGGATAGAAATTGGTGGCAAAAGCCTCAAAGAAAAGGAGCTGGAATTCTAATGGAGGAAATTAAGAGCATTGAAAGATTTAGTGGCTGGGATTGGTACCACATGTAATAAGTGGACTGCCTATTAAATCCGAGAGATCTATCTTTGTTTTAGCTGCTATTCAAAGTGTAATTTATAGCTTAAATTGGTGGAAATGTACTTGTTAATTCATGTTTGATTTATGTTGATTTGTGCTTCAGTGTTAAATGTGAAAATTATAAAAATCAAAATTTTGTCCATTCTTTTTCTTGTTGGGGTCATGAAGTAAATTCAGTTCTTTTGCTTTTTTTAAGGGAGCATAAGGTGACACAATATGGGCACAATATGGACACGATGGGCAGCATGGTAGCACAAGTGGCTAGCACTGTGGCTTCACAGCGCCAGAGACCCAGGTTCGATTCCGACCTCGGGTGACTGTCTGTGTGGAGTTTGCACTTTTTCCTGTGTCTGCGTGGGATTCCTCTGGATGCTCCAGTTTCCTCCCACAGTCCAATGATGTGCAGGTTAGGTGGATTGGCCATGATAAATTGCCCTTAAATGTCCAAATGGTTAGGTGGGATTACGGGAACTTGGTGAGGAATTGGGCTGAGGGAGGGTGGTCTTTTGCGGAGCTGGTGCAGACTTGATGGGGCAAATGGTCTCTTTCTGCACTTGAGGAATTCTATAATTCTATGTACAGGTGCGACACTTTTCTAGTCATCTTTCATAGAACATACAGTGCAGAAGGAGGCCATTCGGCCCATCGAGTCTGCACCGACCCACTTAAGTCCCCACTTCCACCCTATCCCCGTAACTCAATAACCCCTCCTAAACTTTTTGGTCACTAAAGGGCAATTTATTATGGCCAATCCACCTAACCTGCACATCTTTGGACTGTGGGAGGAAACCGGAGCACCCGGAGGAAAACCACGCAGGCACGGGGAGAACGTGTAGACTCCACACAGACAGTGACCCAGCGGTGCATCGAACTTACTTGCTAAAACAGACATTGAACAAATCAATGCCAATGTGAAAGCTGGGTAGATTCACATGTGGAGGATGGATAATATTCTGCAGTTAGGTGAGCATATACTTCAACTAATTCTTCTTAATTGCCACTTTATGGTACCATTTTCTCTTGTAAAATTGACTCCTTGAGCTCACATGGGGCTGAATCTTACCATGAGAGCTGTGAAACTGACACAAGCAACATTTCTGGCTGGTGAACCTGCTTGAAGCAGCAGTCCACCTTCCTGCTGAATTTTATTGGGGTAACCTAATTGACGGCCTCCTATGTCATCCAGGTAATGCTGGCAGGTGGGTTCTAGAGAAGGGAGCTGGAGACAGCATGGTCCACTGCAGAAGAGGCCAGTAACTCCCACTGGGTGACGAACGGGGGTTGAGATTCACGCAGCAGGAAAGCCAGGGAATGTCTGGAGCTGCATTCAATATCAAGAGAGGGCCGAAGCCTTATTAGGCCCGCTTACAGACATTTATCACCAGCAATTCCACACTCACTAGGCAAGACTGTGACCAGGCAAGGCCACCTTGCCACTTCCTGCCCAATGCATTTTGATCACTGGAACATAGGTCGTCAGAAGTAAATGAGAAGGCTAAAGTTTCATTTCATGCTGGCGTATAAGTATGAAGTGATTGTCCTCTCCACCTCTTTGATGATGGGCCTCGTTTCCTGCCATTGAACTTTTATTCGGGAAAGTTATTGTAATAAATTAACATATAATTACCAGGCCCATCCACTGGAATCATACCCCCACTTCAAAAAATCCATCACAGGGACATGATGTCAAAGTGGGTGAAGCACAGAAGTCTCAGAAGGCATGGACCCAGTGAGCAGTACTCCCAGGGGAGCTTGGAGGTGCGTGGAGCTCTTAGGGGAGAGAGGATTGTGCTAGAGTAGCGCCAGGGTAGTCTCAGTGTAATGCCTGGGTAGTGCTAGCTTGATGCTAGGATAATGCCATCTTGATGGTGGGGGTACAAGTGGGGTATACCTGGATGAAAATAGTTTCCTGGTTTGCTAGCTGTGCACTAGGGTGGCCTTTAATAGTGGCACCCAGACCTTCAGGTCGCTGACTTGATGGCGTGATAGGCGAATCAGAGGTCACCCATCAGCCGACACATTGGAACCCAAGACTGCAATTTTGTTCTGTACGGCCCAGATTATATGCCAGAAAAAGCCACCATTGCCATCGGCGGGCTAATTACAGATTTTCCTGCCCGACATCGGCTCTTGCTGACACCGGAGATAGTTTAGCCCATCGTCTCGACCTTGCACAGTGCAGCCGCCACTTGCTAAGGTGTGGACACAGGAAGAAGGGCCACGTGACACTGGTAATATTGCTGTGATCCTGCGATAATCAACCTTAAGTGGTTCTTTAATTAGCTTGATTGCATTCTGCGGCAGTCAGGTTGCGCCACCATCACCGAGCAAAGCACAAAGAGACAGCAGCACATTAGCGAGCCTGTCCAATGCTTTTTAATGCAATTTTCACAACCTCTGTCTCCAAAGCCATAGGGCTGGGAATATATTGCCTAAAATCACAAAAACAGTCAGTGGAATAGGGTGACCATGCATCAATAAAAGTGAATTGATTGATTGATTGACACTTGGTATAGTGTAAATTTCACGGCAAAGCATTGTTAAAGCAATATAATTTAATGACTCAAGGGAAAATAGGACTAACGATGGAAGAGGAAGACTCACAATGGACATTTATTTAGATTCTACTTACGCAGTCTTTAATAGTGCAGGAATAAATGTCAGGGGCTGATTATATGGCTGCTGGTACCAATTTCGTGACCCGTTATGAGTGAAGAGTACAGGTCAGGTCTGAGTAGCAGCAACATGTTTAAAGGCAATCTGAAGGCAGATTAGAGTGGGGCACAGAGGGGAAAATGTAACAATACATTTCAAAATGTCACACACATTTCAAAATGCCACATACATTGTGCTGACATTTTTCTATCCTGACGTGCTAGTACATTACGAAAGTAAATTTTGTCGTGCTTTTTATCATACCCAAGTGCTATTGTTACTGACAAGATTAACTCATAAAACAGCTGTTCAGAAGACAGCATTGTGTGAACATGTTAAAACCCAAAGTATAATGATGTCATGGAGGAGTACATTTTGAAACCACAGAATCAATGCTATGCATATACTACAAGATTCAAATCTTCAAGACAATGGGCAATACAACATGTCAAATATCCCGGAGACAAGAGCTAAGGTAGTATGCAATATTAAGAGTGCTTTTGAGTGCTTGATGCAAGCAGCAAAGGAGGAACACAACCTACATTACAGGATTTCTTTAATAAATCAGAAGTGCTTTATTGTAAAACGGTCAGGTCCAATCCACAATTATCTCAACCATTAGGCTTTACAACTCTCTCTGCTGCTCCACAAGAACAGGGATTTTTCAAACTCAGGGTTCAGACCCGCGGGTGGGTTGCGGGCGGGCATGGGGAGGGTTACGGCATTCCCGATCATGGGAGAAGCGCCCGATGGCTGTGACCGTCTTTTAAGTTGAGAATGCCAGTCGTGACCTTTATATACAGACGCTGGAGTCTTTCCGCCAGAAGTGGTGGCAGAGAACAGGTCATGCGCCCGGCACATACACTGATGTCACACGTCCTGTATGTCCATGCTATAGGGGCGAAATCATGAATAACTGATTCCTCCATTTTGTAGCTGCCAGCAAGCAAGCAACAGGACTGTGTGAAGTACTGAAGCTGGATCATTTATAATAAGGAAGAGAGGGCCAGAGACACAAACGGGTCAAGATTTCACAGCTCAACCTCTTGAGCACTTCATGGCAGGACAAAGCAGTGTTGGTGTGAGCTGTATCCAAAGCTCCAGGGCCTCTGGTGACAACTCATTAAGAAACTGAAATCGCGAACAAAGCAGCAAAAGATGATTTCTTGAGGTGTGACTTTAACTGTGCCAATGCAAATCAGGATGCAAAGCCCATGTGTGTAAAATGCAGGGATGTACTGGTAAATGAAAGTTTAAAACCCTCAAAACTTCAAAGGCATCATGAGTTTGAGGACAAACCTCTTGATTTGTTTCAAAGGATGCAGCTAGAACTTAAATCGTTAGCTGAAGTCCTTGGCAGAAATGTAACATTGAATGACAACACAAGTGAGATCGTGAGAACCAAGCAGGTTCACCTGCCACATTAAAGGCAAGCAATAAAGGGCGATACAGTGGCGCAGTGGTCAGCACTACTGCCTCACGGTGCCAAGGACCCGGGTTCGATCCCGGCCCCAGGTTACTGTCCGTGTGGAGTTTGCACATTCTCCCCGTATCTGAATGGGTCTCACCCCCACAAACCCAATGATGCGCAGGGTAGGTAGATTGGCCACTGTAAATTGCCTCTTAATCGGAAAAAAGAATTGGATACTCTAAATATATTGTAAAAAGTGGTAAGCAATAATGGTGTGTCGTGAATGTCAACTTGCGTGGGTCATGAAGATCAGCCGACGTGCGCCGTAAATGTTGGCTGGTTGGCAAAAGTGGGTCCTGGGAAAAAAAGTTTGAAAAACACTACACTGGAATACATCCTGAAGCTGGTTTGTTAATATTAGTAAGCACTTTACAAGTCAAGCTGTATCAGTATTTAGTCACATGGACAAAGGGGCTATAATCATGTGGCCCATGTGAGCCAGGAAGCTCCAAATTCATTTTGAATCTCCAAATGTTTACCAATTGTAAATTAGAAAAATCTGTGAATAAGGTGGTTAAGAAGGTGTATTGAATCGTTTCATTTGTTAGCCGAGGTTTAGGATAGAAGAGCAGGGAGATTCTGCTGTAACTATAAAACATTAGTTGGGCCACAACTTGAATACTGTGTGCAATTTTGGTCACCTCATTACAGAAAGAAGGTAATTCCACTGGAAATGGTAGAAAGGGGATTTACAAGTTTGTTGCCAGGACAGGAAACTTTCAGCTGTGAGGAAAGATTGGATAGGTTGGAGTTGTTCTCCTTGGAACAGAGGAGGCTGAGGGTGGCATTTGATTGAGATGCACAAAATTGTGAGTGGCCTGGATAGATTTGATGCAAAAGGTCCATTTATTTTAACAGAGAGGCCAGTGACGGTGAGGGGGGGGGGGGGGGGGGGGGGGGGGGGGGTGCTTTTTGAAAGGCTATTGGAGGCCACATTAATATAAAAGGCATATATGCACCTGAAGTGCCGTAAGCTGAAGGGCTATAGACCAAATGCTGGAAAGTAGGAATAGGCTGGGTGCTTGTTTATTGGCCGGCACAAACACAATGGGCCAAGTAACCTCTTCCTGTGCTGTAAAATATCATGTGTTGCGATCCCAGTTGATGTCACAACTGAACGGGAAGGTCTCAGAATGCAAACCTGGCTCAAAGACTGTAACTTTTAATTTTAAAAAAATTATCTGACCTTGCGGTCAGAATTTCCAGTTTCTCTTGGCAGAGTTACGAGATGTTCATTCCCTGAGGTTCTGTCTTCAACTGCCCACAAGTTCAGCTAAAACTAAAACATAAAAGCTTCTCTACCTACAAAGGCCCCAGTTCCTAAGCAGCACTGCATAGCTCTCCTGGACTATTTATTTACTCTTCACGCTATAGCCCTGCCTAAGCACTATATAAACACAGTTGGAACCAAACATACAAACACCATTAATCTAACTATAAGCTTTACCTTTCCAGCACAGAAGCATTAAATTGAACTCACTTAAAATTGATGGTCAGAATTCTCAGGTTCTTATGAGTCAATTTTCCCGCCGGCAGCGCAGTCCCAGCAGTGGATTTTGCAGCGGTGTGGAGTGGTTATTATGGAAAATCCCATTGGCAATTAGTGGGAAGATAGGAGCCCACCACCAGCGAATGGCGCGCAGTTGAGAATCACGCAGCTGGCAGACCCGACAATCCTGCCCGATGTTTAACAGTATAACAAAAATCCCTTAAAACTACCTTTCCTAACACAGGATTCTATGTAAATGGTGAATCTTTGGAATTCTGTACCCCAGAGGGCTGTGTTCCATTCCAGACCACCAGATGGTGAAGGATAAAACTGGAGTCGGCATCATATTTATTTACAGAATTACACACTGCAGGCAGACACCTCCGAACAGAACAATGTAATTTTAATGTGCCTATTTCTATGGCTCAAATGAGACCCCAGCTGTACAAAATTACAGCTGTTTGGCGGTTTAATAGATTCAAGGATGTAATATTTTGGGGCACCATGGGATATGGGAATAGGGCAGGAAAGTGGAGTTGAGGGTCAAGATTAGCACAACGTTTCCGATTGGCGGAGCAGACTCAAGGGCCATGCGACCTAATCCTGTTCAATTTTTTATGTACAGAAAGTAAAATGCAATCCACATGCGAGCAGGATTGGAGGGGGATAATTGGACCAGGACCCAGGACCAAAGAAAACTAGAACAGTGGAGCAGGAAAGAGTGGAGCAAAAATGTACAGCTGGGTGAGAGGACTTTGAGGACAAAGCGGTGCAACGTGGTTGGAATCCATTTGGGTAACATGTTAGAAACCTGAAGTTGTAGGGAGTGGATGACAAAGGACAGGTTGGAGGAGAAAGAGAGGGATCAGAAGAGGGGGAGAAAGAGAGGAAGGAATGGAGATAAGTTGAGAAGAGAGAGAGAGAAGGTCAAATTAAGTGGACAGAGAAGGTGCTAGGAGACAAGACAGTAGACAAGGGGGACATTACAGGAAATAAACTTCAGGAGGAAGCAAATACAATCAGAAAATGAATAAGACAAAAAGTAAGGCCAAAGTTTGTCGGCAGCTACACTTTAAATATAATCAGGATTTCAAATAGAACAGAAGGTAACGTATGTAAGATTTTCCGCAATAGCAGTACCCAATAGCCCGTAACAAAAAGATTCAACACACTCTGTAATAGACAATACCTTCACAGTGGCTAAGATTTTATGTGCCTATGTGTTAGTGAGGCTTTGTTCCTGACTAAACAACAGTTTTGAAAGTAGCCTTGCTGCCTGTTAAATCATGTTTTGATTGAATGGGTTTCAGTTATTACTGTGGGAAGTCATTGTGCATTCCCATTCCTGATTCTTTTATGTGTCTGAATATCAAGAAAGGACAGGATTAACCCCCACAAAATGTTCCCCCATCCCCAACTGAACAGCTTGCTAACATTCATTGTCAAGACTTGCAAATAAAGAGCAATGAGGCACTAGAAAGCTGGTTGTAGTGGGATGCCGGCTAACATGAGTCTCCAGATTAAATAGAGGAGGGAGGCAATTACAATGGTCCCAGCTACAGGGATACATTTCTGTACTCATTACCAACCATTATGATTGTGAAATACACAAGTTGTAAAGCACAAAAGGATAAGCAAATGGTAAAACAGATTTACAAGATGGTTTTTATGCACTTCCATTTTTTTTAAAGGAACTGTCCATTCCAAAATGGTCCAAACTGAACAAAATTAGATATTGCTGATGAAAGTTCATTATACCAATGATAAGCCGCGTCAGATTTCCATTCTTACTTTTGTATAATAACTAAATTCATCCCAAGTTCTGAACTGGTATAAGGGTCTGGCACATAAAGGGTTAACATGAGACTGAGTACAGTATCACCCACACAGTGATGACCCACACCAAGCGGTCATTGTAATGTTGGACAGAGCCGTGTGTAGATGCAAACATAGAGACAACTTCTAGCTTGGAATTTTAGCTTCGGATATAGTTTTCTAATCGTAAATACTTACTACAGAACTCGCAAAACTGCAAATAACTTAAGACTTACAGAACTATACCTTTATAATGTGATAGCAGCAGAGAGTTTCTCCATTCGCTGTCACCACCATACAAGCTCCCCAAGATATCGACAGTCACACGGGGAGGCTGAAAAAGGGCTCCGCAGTATGAAAGCCCTCCTAAAAACAAATTAAGGTTTCCAAACAGTACTGTTAACATACAGTTCCACCCCTTTACAATGTGGCTTCACCCCACTTAACTCCTAATGGGCATGAAGCTCCACACACAACTCCCCATTCCGAAGCAGACTTCCACCTACAACAAAAGATCACCACGTCACCCACTTGCCACGACCATAAAAGGAAGACAAGGTCTGGATTAAAGACCTCAAGAGGGAGAGAGAGAAAGAGAGAGAGCAAGGCAAGGGAGGGTAATAAGGCCTCCAGACCACATGAGCCAATGAACATGGAGACTTGAGGCAGGGGAAATGGGGTCATAGTAATGCTGTAAATAAATAGGGTAAATTAGGATAACTTCTAAATACGACAGATAAAGACTGGGGTGGGCGGATGTGTAGTATTGGTGTCTGACACAAATAGGGTTAATGTGGGACTGTGTACAGTGCTGCTCACACACTGAGGTAAGTGAGCGTACCGCCCACACCTAGGAGCCAGTGTAGTGTTGGACAGAGTAGTCTATAGAAGCAAGCATCGAGATAGCCCCAATTTTGGATCTTTAATGGACCTATGTATATATTTTCCAGTAGTTAATAAATACATACTATCTAAGACTGAGAATACCTTAATCAGTCCTAACAAACTACACTTGTCATCTTTCACCATTAACGTCCCATCTTTCAGATATAACATGAAACCAAGTCCCTATCTGCTCTCTCAGGTGGACATGAAAGGTCCTGAGCCACTAATTTGAAGAATGGTGTCGGAATTAGGAATTATCCTCCAGTACCCTGACCCAATATTATCCATCAATTAACATCACTGAAAACAGGTTAACTGGTCATTATCACATTGCTGTTTTGTGGGAGCTCGATGTGCATAGGTTGACATTTCTGACATTATTAGTGCCTGAAGATAAAGGATCCGAAAAGCTACAAGGAAAAGGCAGGGGAGTGGTACTCAGCGAATTGCATTGTAGAGAGCTGACAACAACATGACGGACCAGTCTCCTTTATTGCTGCAATCATTCTACAATTCTGACTACACTTCAAATGTACGTTGTTGGCCACAATATGCTTTGGGGTGTCCTGAGGTCTTGAAAGGCACTTTATATATAAGTGTAGTACTTTCCTCCTACGCTCGTATTGTGAGGAGCCAAGGTTCCATCAAGGATCATCTTGGACACATACCCCTAACCACCAGGTGAATACAAGGAAACGTTCCACGCAGGCAAATATACCTCAGTGCCTGCAAGATAATACACAAATTTTGGTAAGAATTCTGCACATTCCACTTTCCATTGCTAATATCTTTGCTGGTATTTCTGCTGGCAAGACATATTGTTGTATTAGCTGCCAGGATCTGGCACGTTAGTCTATCATCTACCTTGTCCAGACATGCTACTGACTTAGATGTCAGAACAGAAAACTTTGCTTTGTGAACTGTATGGATCCAAGATACGACTCTATTTGCTGAAAAAGAACTAAAATACTACAGATGCTGGAGATCCAAAATAAAAACCAAAAGTGCTGGGAAAACTCAGCAGGTCTGCAGCATCTGTAGAAAGAGAAGCAGCGTTGATGTTCCGAGTCCAGTATAATTCTTCTTCAGAACTGTATTTTCTCCTTTTTTGTAGTTTTGTAGAAGAAGTGCAAGATTCTAGCTTTGATCCGTTCTATGTATTTAGACTTCATGCCATAACCTCCATTCCCCTGAGGTGTTGTACCCGAGGGGCATCCCAAAGATGCACTGCAAAATCTCCACGCCCCCCACACACTCCCACCACCCCCCCCCCCCCCCACCCCCCATGCAACCCCTCCACCCCTCCCCAGATGTCCCCACGTAAAAGATTGAATGGCAAATTCAAACTTCTGTTGAACAATTGCCCTGCAGCGGGAACCATATGGTACTGAGGCTTAAGTCACAACTTTTGGATGGTCACAAATGCTTTGCATCAATAGCTACCCAGAAAATGTCAGAATAATTAAAACCACTTCTAACTTCTGGATAACTACGGTACTGACCTCCCACTTCCACCCCTGCCTAATACCCCCCTCCGACGAGCCTCCATGGGATCACCCCGATGACATGCCAAACCCCCTCTGCACACCCTGACTACATCCCCACCAGCCCGCCCCATCTCTCGACTCTGATTCCAACTCCACAAAAATTATGGGGGTGGATTTTCCATTTCTGAGGCTGAGTGCCGGCTCCAACGGAGAATCCGTGATGTTCCACGATGGGAAAATCGGCACAAAACCGTCACTGATTCCATTACAGGTGAGGGGCTAGCACCGGCTCCATGTGGAACACCCACAGAACACACGGAAAACGGCCGGAGAATCGGCAGGTCCCAGGCCGCACACACGCAGGACTAACAAGCTGCAACCACGCACGCCTACACCCGCACCAGTCATACTGGAAAATATGGCGCCGGCGGTGATGGACCGCATCCCCAGCCACCCTGACCACACAGCCCACTTGCTGGCCACCCCCCACCACTTCCCCCAGCCCCAGCAGAAGCTCCCCAGCCAGCGGCACGGATCTCGGCCGAGTGTGGCGGCTCTGGGCACTGTCTGCAGCCGGCACACCATGGGCGAAATTCTCCGACCCCCACGACGGGTGGGAGAATAGCGGGAGGGCCTTCCCGACATTTTTGCCGCCCTCCCGCTATTCTCCCCCCCCCCCCCCCGCCGAAGTCCCGACCCGAATCGCTGCCGCCGTTTTTTTACGGCCGGCAGCGATTCTCAGCTGTTAGATGGGCCGAAGTCCCAGCCCTTTCCGCCATTTTTACGAACGGCAAACACACCTGGTCTTGCCGTTCGTAAACACGGCGTCACAAACTCGCTTTTTATAACCATGGCACCGATTGGCACGGCAGTACCACGGCCGTGCCAAGGGTGCCATGGGCCTGCGATCGGTGGGCACCGATCGCGGGCAGCGGGCCCGATGCCTGCGCACTACTTGTCCTTCCGCCGCCCCGCAGTATCCATTCGCGGGGCGGCTGAGGGGCAACCCGGCCCGCGCATGCGCGGGTTTCGTGCAAAAACGCGATGACGTCACCCGCGCATGCGCGGGTTGGAGTCTTCCAAACTGCGCATGCGCGGCTGACGTCATATGACGCGTCAGCCGGCGCTAACTCCGGCAAGCGGGCTTAACGATTTTCGTTAAGCCCGTCTTGCCGGAGCCTACGGCGTCGGGCTGCTAGCCATGACCGGGGACCAGAATCGGTCCCCGGTCGGGAAGGGGCGCGCTGCCGTAAAACCCGCCCGGGTTTTACGGCAGCTTTACGATTTCTCCCATTTTGGGAGACTCTCGCCCCATATTCCTGACCACTGGGACCACACGTTGCCTACGCTGTTGGGAACTCGGCCAATTGGAGGTGGATCATTGCAGGTGGGCAAGCTGATGATGCGCCAACGGCATTGTGACTACACACAGCTTGCATCCCGATGACACCGATGTGGAGGGGCTGAGAATCGCTAATCGGCGTCAAAGTGGCGCCTGCCCCAATTCCGGTGTCGGGAGCTATTCTCCGCCCAATCACTGTTCTCGATTTCGGCGTCGGGCTACGAGGAATCCCGCCCACGATCTTTTATTTCAGAAACGTGATGGCCCATGGTTTTAATGAATTCTGCAAAGTTATATCTGACTGGTCAATGGCTTACATCTGTTAGATTTCTTCTGAGGTGTTTTTCAGTTAAGAACACAGTTCATCACTTCAGTCTGCAAAATTCCAGATGGTCATCACAAGATTCTCATCAACAAGACTGAGTTTAAGCCTCCCACGAGTGACAGGGATAAAATAATTGTGTTGGTGTTCAAGTTAGAACAGTTATTCACATAGTGCAAAATCAATAGGGGCTGTTTAGCACACTGGGCTAAATCACTGGCTTTGAAAGTAGAACAAGGCAGGCCAGCAGCACGGTTTGATTCCCGTAACAGCCTTCCCGAACAGGCGCCGGAATGTAGCGACTAGGGGCTTTTCACAGTAACTTCATTGAAGCCTACTCGTGACAATAAGCCATTTTAATTTCATTTTGATTGCTTAAGGGGTTTATTCCAACAAAATACTGGGTTGAAAACTGTCTCATCTTGAGGCTACACGGCACCTCCTTCTATTACAGCGTTGAATAGCGTTGAACAGCCCTGAAGACTCAGTGGACCTGCCATGGTCAACATGATAGCGAAGCCTTCAAGATCGGGGAATTCAAAGGTTCTATTGCTTATCTGTGATAAGAGAACTAATCTCAGATGAGGCAGGAAGGTGAAACAAAACGTGGCCTCAAAATGGAGGAAAAAACAATGGCCCAGCCAAGGTTCGAATTCCTAATTGTAAAGAACAGTCCTTTCCTAGAAAGTATACCTGTGGGGAGGCAGTGTCATAGTGGTATTGTCGCTGGACTAGTAATGCAGAGACCCAAGATAATAATCTGGGGACGCAGGTTCGTATCACACCACAACAGGTGATGGAATTTAAACTCAATAAAATGTCTAAAATTATAAGTCTAACGATGACTGTCATAAAAACCCATCTGGTTCACTAATGTCCTTTCGGGAAGGAAATCTGCTGACCTTACCTGGTCTGGCCTATATGTGACTCCAGAGCCACAGCAATGTGGTTGACTTAACTGGCACCTCAAGGGCAATTAGGGATGGGCAATAGCTGCTGGCACAGCCAACGATGTCCACGTCTCATGAACGAATAAAAAAAAATGATGAATACAGAGAGGCTTCATAGTTTCATTACTGTAACTCATGTGAAAAATGAATAAAAGTATTAACAACAGCATTGCCTATTCCCAAACTGTTACTTTGAAAACACTATGATGTCGTTAATATTCCAAGTATAAGTGCTTACAAAGGGATGAAGCTCCTTAGTGCAAAGTGGGGGCGGCCTGTTTTTCATCTACAATTAACAGCCCGATAAAATCAAACACTCAAAAACTGGACAGTTTCCAGCCAAGTGTTTAATTACTGTGAAAATCCTGCAGTCTTCCATTTTTCATCGCTTCATAATTTCACCCTGCATTGAGCTTGTCCGTAGTATATATTTTAGTAGCTGCTACTTATTTAATAGTTTTCATATCACTTGTGACAGATCTGGAAATTGACCACAGACTTTATCAATAAAGACTGATGTTAATTTCTTGGATAATCCCGCTGCCATTTCCATGATGTATATGGTTCACCCTTGCCCATGTCAGTGACTTCAATTTATCATTTTAATGTGATGAGCAAATTCTCCTATGATATGGAGACAGTAAAAAGATCTTTCTGCTCCATAACACTGAAAAATTACTGAGAAGGCCCATTTTGCTGCTATCCTCAAAGCACATTCCTATTCTAATGCTCATTTTTATTATCCCCAATTTGGTGGTGGTGAGCTGCCTAATTTGTGTTTTCTTTTTATTCCCTGCACTTTAAAAATAACATCTGTTGGTGAAACAGAAGAGTTTAGAAAAGTTGACATCTGGTAAATGGGAAGTTTTAGCTTGGGTCTGATTTTTACGGAGCTGGGCGAGTGCGGAATTTTACCACATGATGGCTTGGCAGCTAAGGGCGTTTTTTACTTCTCCATTAAGGAAGCAGGAGAAAGGGCATCTCGATCTTGGGTGTCCTCTCAATCACTCATCCGAAATGACAGCCTGCTACACTTTCTGAGTTGGCCATCCAGTTTCAAGAGCCTTCACGCCAAACTTAATGAAGACACAAGAATTGCCCTCTGCCACTAATGGGTTCTGCAAAACTTTTAACCGATGTTATCTGAGGAAAGCCACTGTACCCCTTGGGCATTGCAATAGGGAACCTTTATACAAAATGTGAATAGAAGTCTGATCATGGACCGGACCGGAAATGATCCTTTTACCACCACAACCAACTTATATTTAGATTGCCTTTCTCACATAATAAATCACCACGATATGCTTCAGAGGAGCATTGTAATTAAGTGTGACACGTAAAGAGATGTTAGGACAGATGCCCAAAAGCGTGGTCAAAGAGATGGGTTTTAAGGAGTGCCTTAAAGGAGGAAAGTGAGGTGAGTGATTCTAAGGGCTGAAACCCCAAAGTTTACAAACATCAAACACATCAAAGAGAGGTAAGTGCATTGCAGTCACATGCTTGAGTGTTTAGAATACATGCAGTGATTAGAATGTATTTACCTCCCTTTGATGTGGTTGATGTTTGTAAACAATGGGGTTTCTGGAGTCATTCACCCATGAAGGGAGATGAATGAATCAAGGCTGCAGCTGTTTTGTGGAAGTTGGCAATCACAGTCCACTACGAGAAGTAAATGAATGGCTTGCAGCTACAGGATCTCAGTGGTTTAAAACACGGGTCACAGCTGATGTATTTCCAGTAATGGACACATGGGCCTGGATTCACTGGTTGCCAACGGCAAAATCACATTCGATCGGCTGGAGAATCATAGTTCCTGACCGAATCAGGGCGGTGCCGCTTTCGCGATGCTCCGCCCCTCCAAAGCGCCTCCAAAGTGGCTTGCTGCCGTACCACGTATCCTTGGCCTCAGGAAATTCCCGCTCAGTCCACCACATAGCAGAGCCCCAGGAAATTCCCTGAGGCCTTCCCCTGATGCTCTGCACCCAACCGGCTGAGTTCCCGACGGCGTCGATCGCTTGTCGTCTATCCGTCGGGAACTCAGCATGGCGGCTGCGGACTCAGTCCAGCACCGCCCAAGTCCAGGGAGGGCCGATCCGCGGGGGGGGGGGGGACTTCATCAGGGGCTGGGGGCACTGCAGGAGGGAGGTCCGGAGCACGCGAGCCGGCCAAAGGGGGGGACTATTTCGCGGGCTGGGTCCGTGAGCGACCGCCTCCGTGCACATGCGCGGCCACGGACCCGGCAATTCTCCGGGCTATGTTGGCAGCTAGAGCTGGGTGCTCGATGCTCCCGCCATGCTCGCCCCCAACAAAACTGGGAATTGGTGGCCGTTTTACGCCCTTTTTTCTGGCATAAAACGTCACTGTTCCCACTCCACGTGGGGACATGGCCCCGGATATGGAGAATCCAGCCCATGGTTCTTTCAGATAAGTGACACATCTGCAATTTCTGTCACTGTCCCTGTCTGGACTGCTCTCTAGCTTCCAAACAGGGGGTCTTTTTACTGGAGGGTCTGTGGGGGGGGGGGGGGGGGTCACTCTATTTAGGGGGTTCCTGTGGGGGTTCCCCTATTTAGAAGGTCGTTTGGTGGGTCTCCCGTTTTAGGGGGTCTCGGTGGGGGCCGGGGTGGGGGGGGGGGTGCGTTGGAGGGAGTCTGGTAGAGGAGGGTTGGGCAGGTCAAGCATTATGGGGCGGGGAGGGTGGCCCTAGGTTGGATTTTTGGAGTACCTCCCTGAAGTAATTACACCTGTGTCTTCCCGCTCAGTCCACCACATAGCAGAGCCCCAGCGTGTGCCCTGCAGCTCCTGCTGCCGATACGGGCCCTGCACTTCTGGCCGCAGGTCCACACATGCACATGGTGGCTGTTTTCGCGCTGGCCCCCGTGCAACACGGCGGAGCCACACAGGCCTGTCTGTCGTGGAGGCCCCCTCCCCCGGAGTCTGATCCCGCCCCCCCCCCCCCTCCCCCTCAACCTGGACGGCCAGCACGGCCGCGAGTCCGAGCTCCCGCCGAGTGGAACCAGGTTGGAACCAGGCCGGGGAAACTTGGCGGGTCGATCACGGACAATTGCTGCGGGGGCCTGTTTCAACGGCCCCTGACCGGCGCCGCGTCGACCGCGTGTGGCTGGCAGCTATTCTCCGGTCCGCGGAGAATCGCGTCCCGGCACCGCGGGTCTGAGACACCGAGCAGGATTCTCCGACCCCCCGCCAGGTCTGAGAATCGCCGGGGGGGCGGCGGCATGAATCCCGCCCCCGCCAGTTGCCGAATTCTCCGGCGCCGGGGATTTGGCCGGGGCGGGAATCGCGCCGCGCCGGCCGGCGGCTGCTGGCAGCGGTCCCCCCGGCGATTCTCCGGCCCGCGATGGGCTGAGTGGCCGCCCATTATCGGCCGGTCCCTCCAGCATAAATTAGAGTAGGTACTTACCAGCGGGACCTGGATGTGCGGGCATACTCTGGGGTCCTCAGGGGGGCACGGGGGGATCTGGCCCCAGGAGGTGCCCCCACGGTGGCCTGGCATGCGATCGGGGCCCACCAACCCGCGGGCGGGCCTGTGCCATGGGGGCACTCTATTCCTCCGCGTCGCCTGGTTTAAAAGTCCGCAATGGCCGACACGGAGATGAACATCCCTGCACATGCGCTGGGATGACGCTAGTACACGCTGGCACTCCCACACATGCGCCAACTCGCACCGGCCAGCGGGGGCCTTTCGGCGCCAGTTGGCGTGGCGCCAAGCCCCTTCCGTACCGGCCAGTGGGGCGCAAACCACTCTGCCGCCGGCCTAGCCCCTGAAGGTGCGGAGGATTCCGTACCTTCGGGGCAGCCCGACGCCGGAGTGGTTCACGCCCCGCCGTGTTGGGGAGAATCCCGCTCCCCATTCTCCGCCCCCGTGCTGAGCGCGATTTTGGCGCAGAGGCTCGGAGAATCCTGGCCCCGATTCTCCATCCCAACAGGAAACGATCTTCAGGAGTCCCGGGCTGGTGAATTCACCCCAGTTACTCTGCTATGGTGCTGAAATGGTCCTACAAGATGTGGTGTTACAGTGGACACAGAAAGAACTTCACCCTAAAACCTACAACTCCTTCCTGCTTCAGAGCATGTTTTCAGAGGTTAAGTCATATTTTAAGTTTATACTCAATTGTCTGCCATGGAATTTACTTTAAACAATTGTTAGATTTCCTGAACAGGCGTCACTTGAAGGTGTTGTGTCTTTCCAAGGGCTCTCCATGTTTAGTCTGTCTGCAGGTTCGAAGAATGAAAACATGTTATGTTGCTTGATTTTTTTTCCACTAGCTTATTATAACTGACTTTTGTAATAAAGGGAAGGTTTTGAAGTCTGGAATCACTGGGTGCACTGCTGCCAAGAGCAAACCAGCACTTAGTGTCAGCTGTGGCTTCGTGGGTAGCAATCTCACCTCTGAGTCAGAAGATTGTGAGTTCACGTCCCACTCCAGAGACCTGGGCACAAATTCTGCTTCACACTCCCGGACAATACTGCACTGCTGGAAGTGCCATCTTTTGAAAAAAACATTGAACCGAGCCCCTATCTTTCCTCTCAGGTGGACATTGTAAATCGCACGGCACTAACTCTGAAGAACAGTTCTATTCAGAAGAACAATCCTCCCCATAAAACCATGCCATCCCCCAAACAACATCACTAAAAACAGATTATCTGGTCCTTATCAAATTGCTATTTGAGGGGGTTTGCTCGACCCAGAAGGAAAAGAAAACACTAAAACCGGGAATTATGGGTACTGGTCCAAACTGGTCTCGTATACTTTAAAATGGAACGCCAGTCAAGCTGGGAACTAAGAATACTGGTCCGAATTATTTTTCCCTTTGGGGTAGGTGGCTGACATGGGAGGAGGGGCTGGTCCCGAGGTTGTTGGTATACATGAACAGAATCTTCCTTTCAGTAAGTGGCTCCTCAGTCATTCACTGCAGCATTCTGCCTGGATGAAGGCCAAGTGAAGCTTGGGATGTTTGCCAACTAAAAAGGCTCAAATAAAAAGACAGCCCTGTCATATTTATGAGGAGATTAACTGAAAGGTCACTCGCACTTGGATTTAGATTTTTATTTGTGCCCAGCTGCATAAAACTTCTGAGGCTGAAGCGGAGTGTGACCTCTGTCACTTCGAGTGACGGTGGTGCGCTGACGCTTGCCATCTTCATGCCCACGATGTTCCATTATTAGTACATTGGGGAGTAAACAAGCTGTTTTTTTCCTGACTTTATGATTATACCACCAGAGTCACGCTCCGGGATTATTCATATGATGACTACCAGCTGGTTAACTGGTCATCAACCAAAAATAATTGGAACATAAATGTCTGGCTTGTGATTGAGAAGGATCCTGAAGCTCAACACCAAATCCAAACTAATCACAAACTCCCAGGTATTAATTGCCTCAGATTTTCTCCAGCTTTGTTTGTTTATGGCTCGAGGAAGCACACAGCAATTTGTTTTTGGAAGTGAGGCTGGTAGATTCAGCTGCAAGCCCAAATGTGTTGAAAACTAGGCCAGACGGGACTGAACATATATGACTGAACATATATGAACTTATGGAGAAAGACACTCAATTGTGTAAAAACACACCCACGTGGAGAGCAATGTAAAGGCAATGGTCTAAAGCAAGTGAAGATGAGCGAGTGAAAGAGATTCGCAGTCCTAGGATGTGCAGATTAGGTGGGGGTTGCAGGGACAGGGTGTGGTGTGGACTAAGGTGGAGTGCTGTTTTGGAGGGTCAGACATGATGGGCAAATGGCTACCTTTTGCACTGTAGGGATTCTATGAAACAGTGAGGGAACTATTGGACGCAATTTAATATTCTAATCAAGAACAAAATGCTGAAGGTGCTGGAAATCTGAAAGAAAGGAAATGCCCAACATTCTGAAAATGCTGGGCATATTCAGCTTGTCAAACAGTATCCATGGAGTGTAAAGCAGAGTTAGCCTTTCAAGTAATGAGCTCTAACCCATCTCAACTTCAGACTGGTTCACTGATACCCTGTTTGGATTCCCCCAAGGATACTCAGCGGCAGACATCATTCAGGACCATGTGCAAAAATAGACAAAAAAGCAAGTTCCAGACATGGTGACTGCCTGACATCAAGGCAAACATTCGGCTGAGTGTGCACCAAGGAGCCCTGGAAAATTGATGTCAATGGGAATCGGAATGGAAAACTTTCCATTGGCTGTGGTTATTATTGACTCAAAGAATTATGGTTGTGGTGGTTGGAAGTCAATCATATTAACCTCAGGACATTGCTGCAGAAGTTCCTCAGGACAGTGTCTTAGGCGCAACCATCTTCAGCTGCATCATCAATGACCACCTAGGAGCTCCAATAGCCTCGGAGACCCCCGGAGTGGCCATCACTAATCAGCACTTGGTTGAAGCCTCACCAGTGTGGCTGGTGAGTCCCGGCCAAGCATTTCAAATGAGGCCTAATGGCTCATTTAAATATGATGGGCGTGATGCAGACCGCGCTGGGCACCGCCGGCCAGGTGACTCGAGCGCAGTTTTGCGCCCGGCATGAAGCCCAATTTGGACTTCTCCCGCAATGTTCCCGGTGTACCCAGATCTATGCCGGGCGCAAAGCGGTGGAAAAAACGGGCCCCTGGTCTTAGGCTTGAAATTCTGTGGTGAGTAATTACTCACCTTTTGACTCCCCAGATCCTGCCCACCATCTGCAAGGTACTCGTCAGGAATGTGATGGAATACTCCTCACCTGAGTGAGTATCAACAAGAAGGTGGCACTCCAACCACCATTTTAAAATTCATTCCCTCTAGCACCAGCATACAGTGGCAGCAGTGTGTACCATTTTCTAGGAGATGCACTTCAACAACTCATTAGGTTTCTTCAAAGCATTTGAAACCTGTGACCTTCTCTCACATGTCTAAATTCTGTCCTCCACAATTGTTTGTCAAAACAATTTAATTAAATACCCTCAGAACACTTTCTGATGATCCTGCCCTCTCTTATTTCTTTTTTTCTTTGTAATATGCTTAGACAAGCCCTTGCTCTTTCCTTTCATATGATCTGAGCTTTCTTTTCATCTCCACTTCTGGTTCCGCTCATCTCTCCTTTCAACCCCACAATATGCTTTTGATCTTTCTTGCGATTTTATTTCGTCTTGTTAGCCCCAGGTTTTATCATGTGTCTCTCTTTTAAGACTCTGTTCAGTTCTAACCTTTTGATGCATCCCCTTTGCATTTTATAGGACGACAACAATTGTAACGCTGATCTAAGAGGAACAGAGCAGGAAATTTAAAAGTACACGTGGGTGTGAATATAGACAACATATAGACCAAGTTACACTGTGATTTTATAAATCTTTTTGATTTACTAAAAGATAAAGATACATACATTGCACACAGGGATCCTAAATTTACTTCGGGAACAGCATATTAATCATAGGAATTCAAAAAGTAATATACCTGCGCACGGGGTTTTCCATGCATGGAAAACAGTGGGAAATGTAATTACGAGCTTAAAAGAAAAATTTGTAAAAATATATTTAGAAAGCGCCTTTCACAAACCCATAACATCCCAAAGGGCTTTGCAACCAATTAAGTACTTTTGAAGCATGGGCACCTATACTTCCTCAGGAAATTAAGGAAATTCGACATGTCCACATTGACTCTTACCAATTTTTACAGATGCACCATAGAAAGCATCGTATCTGGCTACATCACAGCTTGGTATGGCAACTGCTTGGCCCAAGACTGTAAGAAACTACAGAGAGTCATGAACACAACCCAATCCATCATGCAAACCCGTCTCCCATCCATTGACTCTGTATATAACTCCCGCTGCCTTGGGAAAGCAAGCAGCATAATCAAAGACCCGTCTCACCCGGGTTATTCTCCCTTCCAACCTCTTCCATTGGGCAGGAGATACAAAACTTTGAGAACATGCACCAACAGATTCAAAAACAGCTCCTTTCCCGCTGTTATCAGATTCCTGAATGGCCCTCTTATGGAATGAACTTATCTTCCTATGCATCCTCTCTACAGTTGTAGCACGATATTCCATATGCTTCACCCAATGTCTATGTCTACGTATTTACATTGTGTATTTATCGTATGTCCTATGTTTTTTCATGTATAGAGCCAGCTGCCTGGACTGTACGCAGAACAATCCTTTTCACTGGACCTCGGTACACGTGACAATAAATCTAAATCTAATCTAATGTCGGAAGGACGTGGTCCATTTGTGCTCAGCAAGCTCACACAAAACCAAAGTACTCAGGATTAGATTATCCGGATTTGAATGTTGCGGATAAATATTGAGCAGGACACAAAGTATAAATCCCATGCTCCACTTCAAAACTTCAAAGTAGTATCTTGGGATCTTTAACACCCAGCAAACAGAGCCTCGGTTTAATGTTTCATCCAAAAGATATCACCTCCAGCAGTGCAGCACTCCCTTCGCATTGCACGGGATCGTCAGCCTGGGCTTTTGTCACAATCTTCTGAGTCAGAGGTTCGCGTGTTACCGACAGAACCATGACTGACACTCCCTGCCTCACACCAGATAAGTCAACACTGATAGATCAGTTTTTTTTCTACTTTTAATTTGTCACACTGAGAAATCGACTGCCAAGAGGGTGAACGGATCGCCACGCAAACATTTAATATGTGTCGGAAAAACTATGCCTGATGGAGGTCAATGTGGGAAAGTGCAAGGTCACCCACTTCAGAGTCTAAATATTTGCTTAAAGGTGAGAAACAAGGAGCTGTGCAGGAGTAAAGCAGTTTGGATGTCCATGAAATCAAAACACTGAAAGCTAATGTACAGTGCAAACTGCAATCAGAACGGCTAATTAAATGTTGGTTTTCATCTCAAGAGGGCTGTGAAACAAAACAGTGGAAGTGATGTTTTGGTTGTACATTGTTGGTCAGATCCCATCCTGAGCACTGATTTGCATTTTGGGCATTAGGCCTCAGGAGAAATGTATTATCCTGGGGTTTGGGTTCGATTACAGATTGACTGGAATGCCACTGGGACATTACGTGTTAGATTATGAAGACAGGTCGCATAAACTTGGTTCCTTTGGCTGATGCGTGATTTAATTAAAATGTTTAAAATGATAAGGAACTCAACAGAAAGGTAGAAAAAGAAGACATAAGGGTGTGATCGTATGGCCTCATCACGCTCAACTCAGTGACCCGACAAGGCCGGTAAATCTTGTGAGAGGCCTCTCACGGGTTTACGACGCTCGGGATGCCTTGCGAGATCCCATTAAATCGTCGTGATCTGGATCCCGCTCACGCTGGACGAGATCCAGGTTTGCATATTCAAGTAAGCAGTTAGGCTCACATGAATATGTGTGAGCTGGAATACTCTAATGCCTGGGATCGAACTTCCATGCCTGGGATACCTCGCGGTGGCACCATTTAGCACCAATTTCCACAAACGTGGCCCAGGCAAAACGGCACTTGGGGGGGGGGGGGGGGGGGGGGGGGGGGGGGCGCTCCCAGGTGATCAGATGCTTCCAGGTGGCTGGAGTCTTGGCAGGGTGGTACCCTGGCACTCCTATGCCACCCTGGCACTCCTATGCCACCCTGGCACCTTGGCAATGCTGGTATCCTGGAACTGCCATCCCGGCAACCTGACAGGTAGCACTGCCAGGCTGGCAGGGACACTACCAGGGTGCCAGACTGGCAGTGGTAAGGGTGCCAGTTTGCCCGTCCCGGGGATCGGCGATCTCTTCCTGCACTGACGAGCTGGGCTCGCCATTGCTGGAAATGAAGCTAAGTTTGGCCTCAGTGGGGTGTTCCTGTCCAAGCCCCGAGAAAGGTCGTTCACCCTGCTAAACGTGCCCAAAACAGGATTTCATTAAATCACAAGGAATTAGCAGATGGATGCAAACAGGTTGAATGAGGATGAAAAAAATCTGGCAGATGGAGAGTAATATGGGAAAATGTGCAGTTGTTCACTTAGGCAGGAGGAATCAAAAAGCAGAGTATTATTTAAATGGAGAAAGACTGCAGAATTCTGAGGTGCAGGAGGATCTGAGAGTTCTGGTGCATGAGTCACAACACGTTAGTAGGCGGGTGCAGCATGTGATCAAGACGGCTAATGAAATGCTAGAATTTATCATGAGAGAAACTGAACATAAATGTAAGGATGTCATGCTTCATTTATACAGGTCATTGGTGAGATCACATCTTGAATATTGTGTGCAGTTTTGGTCACCTTATTTAAGGAGGGAATGATGTGGAGATGCCGGCGTTAGACTGGGGTGAGTACAGTAAGAAGTTTTACAACACCAGTCCAACAGGTTTGTTTGAAATCACTAGCTTTCTGAGCACTGCTCCTTCCTCAGGTGAATGAAGAGGTATGTTCCAGAAACATATATATAGACAAAGTCAAAGATGCAAGACAATGCTTTGAATGCAAGCATTTGCAGATAATTATGTATTTACAGATCCAGAGATTGGGGTAACCCCAGGTTAAAGAGGTGTGAATTGTCTCAAGCCAGGACAGCTGGTAGGATTTCACAAGCCCAGGCCAGATGGTGGGGGATGAATGTAATGCAACATGAATCCAAGGTCCCGGTTGAGGCCGTATTCATGTGTGCGGAACTTGGCTATAACATTTGCTCGGCGATTTTGCATTGTCGCGCATCCTGAAGGCCACCTTGGAGAACGCTTACTCGGAGATCAGAGGCTGAATACCCTTGACTGCTGAAGTGTTCCCCAACTGGAAGGGAACATTCCTGCCTGCTGATTGTCTGCAGAATTGTGAGGTGCAGGAGGATCTGAGAGTTCTGGTGCATGAGCCACAACACGTTAGTAGGCGGGTGCAGCATGTGATCAAGACGGCTAATGGAATGCTATAATTTATTATGAGAGAAACTGAACATAAATGTAAGGATGTTATGCTTCATTTTTACAGGGCATTGGTGAGATCACATCTTGAACATAGATTGACACCTGGAATGATCTGTTGTTTTATGAGGATAGGTTGGATAGACTGGGCTGGTTTCCACTGGAGTTTTGAAGAGTGAGGGGTGACCTGATTGAAGTATATAAGATCCTGAACAGTCTTGACAAGGTGGGCATGGAAAAGATGTTTCCTCTTGGAGGTGAACAAGAGGGGCACGCTTTTAGGCAGTGGAAATATGAATCATTGAATATTTTTAAGGCGGAGGTAGATAGATTATTGTTAGGCAAGGGGTGGATTGGAATGTGGAGCTCAAAATTCAAACATATCAGCCATGATCTTAATGAATGGCGGAGCAGGCTCGAGACAGAATGACCTACTTCTGCTCCTATTCACATGTTTGTGTATATCCAACAGGGTTAATATGGAGAGACTTTTTTCTGGTGGAAGAATCTAGAAGGGGGGAGGGATTAGTCCTAAAATTAGTGCTGCAGTATATCAAACAGAAATTCATATTTTTCTCACAAAGGGTAATGAAAATCTGGAACTATCCCCATAAGCTTGTGATCCTGGGTAAATTGATATTTCCAGTACCAAGATCATTAGACTCTTGATCAAGCAAGAAAACTGAGCAAAGGTGGGGAAATAGAGTCAAGGTCCAAATTCGACATGATGTGATAGATTGACAGCAATCTCCAGGGGCTGATTGTCCTCCTCTTGTTCCTATATTTAAGGGTGGGTGACACCTCACAACAAACCTCTCACTGTATGCATGTTCTATATAATCAGGAATATATATATATATTCCTGATTACTGAAAAAGGGCATGCCAGGGAGAGGTCAACAGAACACACACCCAGCAATAAACTATAGGGGGAATTATCTTCCTGGAGTCTGGGTGGGAAGTTACTGTGAAACATTGGACTGGCACAGTCAGAGACATTGGGCTAGATTCTCCGATTTTGAGGCTATGTCCAGAACATGTATCTAGTCTTACGACCTAAACATCGGCAGCACCCCCGCACTGATTCTCAGCTTGGTGGGAGGCTAGCAGCTGCGCCACGTAGGCTTTACCGACAGATACGGATGGAGAATTGCCGGGTCCATGGCCGCACATGCGCACGGTGGCGACCTGTGGTGGCCGAGCCGTACAACATGGCGCCGACCGCGCATGGACTTGGTCTGACAGGGAATGCCCCCCTGGAACCCCTCTCGCCACCCCCAGACCACCCCCACCAACCCCCCGCAGCCCCCGCTGAAACACCCCGGCCAGCGGAACAGCTCCTCCTCCTCCCCCCCCCGACTGTGACGGCGCTGGACACAGTCCGCCGCCGCCACGTGAGGTCCCCGGAAACTGTGAGCATACGCGCCCCACTCTGTCGGGAAGTCTGCCTATTGGAGGCGGAGCATCGGGGGGGGGTCTCAGATGAAGTCCTGAGACCGTCCCATCAGCGTGCGGCGTACTCAGCGATTATGGCGTTTTTGAGGGGGTGAAGCATCTGAAAAACGGCGCTCCCCCGATTTCAGCGTAAAAATAGATTCTCTGGCCAATCGCCGAATGCAAATTCGGCGTCGGCAATCGGAGATTCCAGACCATTATCTGCTGGAAACACCCTCAAGCCTGCCTCTTTCGATATACCTCCTGGTGTACTGCAATACTATTGTTATGTATTAGTGGTTTCTCTACTAGATATTTTCCCAGCTTCAAAAGCACCTGCCCTCCCATATGTGGACCTTTATGTCCCCTACACGATCCAAAGTGTCGCCTTTTCTTTTCCCATCCATGAAAGAAAGCTAATATAAAAGGGAATCCAAATGCCTGGCTAAGATAAAAGGACATCCAGAAGTGTGGAAAACATGAAAGAGAAGCAAAAGGTATCTGATAAGCATTTTAACAGGGCTGTCAGAGGAGTAGTGGGACCAATTAGGGAAGAAAATGGAGAACGATTGGCAGAGGTAGACGGGCTAGCCAAGGTCTGAAATGAATACTTCACATCAGCATCTTTATCAAAGAAGAGTAATTTGCCAAAGCTATGATAAATGATGAGTTACCCGGTCTGGTTGGTGGGTATCTGAGGTTGTATGGTATAATTACAATATACGGTAGTAGCATCATGGTTTAATTGTAGAGGGCAATAAAATACTTTTCTGCTTGATGATATCCTGGACAAATCAATTTGCTGAAGTGGCACCCCATCACTGGACTTTCCACCTCCTCCAATAGTGACACATTGTGGTTCATTATCGACTATTCACAGGATTCACTGCAGTACCTCACCAAGCTAACTTTGATAGTTGACTGTGCTTGACTGCGAAGTACAAAATGCAGTCATGAAACTACCCTTGACTCCCCACCTAGACACACACCAGGGTGACTTATATGCATACTAATTGCCACTCTTTGCTGATGCCGTTGTGGGGGGGGGGGCACCATCACAAAGATGGCAGCCAGTAGAGCTGGACAACAAATCCAACCTTGCCAGTACCGCCCGCATCACAAGAAAAGTCCTTTACTGCCACAGCATTAATAATGTTGAGAGAAAAATACCAGGAGCAAGACTTCACCTACCCAAAGAAGCAAACTTCTTGGGGAAAAAAAAGCAAAAAAAAAGAATTTTATCTTTGGATTAAGGCTGCTGTGACTCTGGCTGATGTTGCACCTGGGAATGAAAAAACCTAAGATAGCATCACATGCAGGCAACATGGAAATGCCATTAAAGAAATAAGCTTTCACCAAGTCCAGTGCCTCAGATGTGAGTCGGGAGCTTTTTGATAATCTCCAGGTAACCGGCACTGTGGTGTGTTTAATTTGGGAGGTTATTTTTAGCAGGTGCTCCTGTGTAATTCTAATTCTAGGGTTAGGGGGTCAGTAAATGGAGTCCTGATGGGACTTGTTTATTCACTGCAAATTAAAAATTGCTCGTGGACATGAACTGTGAAGTGCGGCAGAATGATTACGAAAGTAGAAATGTCAGCTGGAAGTCACAGTTAAACCTTGGGAGAACAGGGACAGTAGTGCTGGAATGAATTCAAAGCTGAAATAGAGGTTGGAAATGTCAGCTTGAATGCACTAATCACCTTTTTCAAAGCGGCTTCCCAGAAATGGCATTGCATCCAGGAAGGTTTGAGATTTACATCTGGGCACAGCTTCAAAAGCTAGACATTTGGCCGCTTGTACATTTCCCCCCTGTCTTCTTGCTCTTCAGTGGCAGAACAAATCAGCTTTCTTGGTCCCTTCAGCATAGAATGTTCTGCCTCACCTCTGCCTTGTCACATCCCTCTCGACCCTCCGCAATCTCCACAACACATCTTTGATTGTGCCAAAAGTTCTTTTCCTCATTTAATTTCCGTGCAGAATCCATCTTTGTCTCTATGGAACACCTTAACATGTCAATGTTAGCCATGATGTGTAGATGCCGGCGTTGGACTGGGGTGAGCACAGTAAGAAGTCTTGCAACACCAGGTTCAAGTCCAACATGTTTGTTTTGAATGACTAGCTTACGGAGCACTGCTCCTTCCTCAGGTGAATGAGGAGATGAGGTCAACTGGAACCTTGGATTCATGTTGCATTACGCTCACTCCCCACCATCTGGCACGGGCTTGCAAAATCTTACCAACTGTCCTGGCTTGAGACAATTCACACCTCTTTAACCTATGGTTATCCCTCTCTCCAGTTGCTCCGTCTGGACCTGTAGACTTAATTACATGCAAAGACTCACATTCAAAGTATCGTCTTGAATCTTTGACTTTGTATATATATCTATGTTTCTGGAACCCACCTCTTCATTCACCTGAGGAAGGAGCAGTGCTCCGAAAGCGAGTGATTCGAAACAAACCTGGTGAACTTTAACCTGGTGTTGTAAGACTTCTTACTGTCAATGGTGGTGAAGGCACCATATAAATGTAAATGTTTCCATTTCAATCCGGCCCCTTTCCTTCTCCAGCTCACGGTCATCTTTCCTTTCTAATTGAAAATCAAATTTGGTCTCTTTCCCCTTCCACTTTCTACTGCAACATCCTGTACAAGGGAGTGTATTTCTCCATGCTGCCTATTCCAATTCTATTGGATCTTCCATCCTTTGTGGCTAAAATATATTTCTCACTGCCCTTGGTAGAATCATTTAGATGTGGGAAGATCAATTAATTGGCACAATGTACATTCTCTCTTCATATTAATTTGTTTCCTGGACATTAATGCCTAAAGGGATCTGCAGGGATGTGTATGGAATGTTATTGCACCATGTGCAGGTGTTCGAGAGCTACCCCTGGTTCTGCCTGTGTAGGCATCAATAGTTAAGTGTCTCTATGGAGCTGTCTATGCCTGATTGTCCTGTCTGTGGAGATGACTGAGGGCTAGAATCTAAGGCGAAAACCCTTCATTAGAAGAGAAATAAGAAGAATCTCCGAATGTGCTGGTCTTTGTGGGGAGGGTGCATAGTGGGAGTGATAGCTGGAATCAGCTGTCCCTGGAATGAGTGCAAAAGGCAGCCACAGGAGCTGGCAAGTGTCACTGTGGGATGGTTAAAAGGCCTGCCTGTCTTGGTTCTCTGGCACTGCCTCCCAGTTATGATAAACAGGCAAAAACAAAAAACAGCCATCCAGCCCTCACTCACGCACACACATACACACCTTCACCTTCTAAAGATTCCACAAGACCCGTCCATGCCAATCCACGCCCTTCCAACCACCCCATGGCACATTTTATCCCCCCATACCAACGTAGTGCCAAAGAGTGCCAAACCATGTCCACACACTTAGTACCCATTGTCCTAAATCCTCAATGGCAAAAGGCTTAGTATCCACTATGAGTAAATCTCAGGAGCCATGCTGAGATGAAATAAAATAAAGCTTGAAGTATCGATTACAGACTTCACTTTAAAAAACAGTCATTGATGAAAGACTGTTCAATACCTTTAAATGCTCTGAAGTCATGGAAGAGTTCTCTCTTGAGGTTTACAAAGCTTATTATGTCTCGTGAACTCTCGCAATGTGTGGTGTCCAGATCCGCATATTGAAGTGTGCAGTTAAGCCCACTTAAATATGTCTGCGCCGGAGTTATCCAAGGTGCAGCATCGAACAGCCTCACCTCAGAGACCCCGAGCAGGCATCATTTAGCAGTGGTTTATACAAATGTGGACCAGGTATACCGGCACTTGGGGGGAGGGGGGGGGGGGAGGTCCCAGGAAATTGAGGGCACCTGGGAGGTCTGGGAAGGGTGGTACCTTGGTATCCCTGATGCCATCTGCGCACCAAGGCACTGCCAGCCTGGAACCCTGGCAGTGCCACCTGGGCACTTCCACCAGGGTGCCATCCGGCAATGCCAGAGTGCTCAGATGGCACTGGCAGAAGCACTGCCAGGGTGCCCGGCTGACAATGGCAAGGTGCCCAGATGGCATTGTGCCAGGGATCGGGTCTGGGGATGCCCTGCCCTTATGAGGTGGGGTGTGGGGAGGCTCAAGGATGTGGTGTTCTTTGTGTTGTTTATTTAGGATGAACTGCGTAGTGTTCCACAAAGACCACAGTTTAGCTTTTACTTAAACAAAGCTATGATTTTATTTACGCTACTAAACTGGGTCTTGACACTTAGTCCTTTTAAAATACAGAATTGATCAATAAGATGTAAATACACTCACGTCCAGCTAATCTCATTCACTGGTATAACTTTAATCTAACATTCTTACACTAACTGCTATGATGACCTTGCTCTAGCTGTCTCCTGCATACGCTCATCCCTCTAAGGTCTAGCATCACTGCTTTATATAGTAGTATCTGCAGCTCCCTCTAGTGGCTATTCATAGTACTACATAGTACTGCTGATAGTTATGATAATACCACAAAGGACCCCCTAATTAGTAAGTTGGTGAGGTCTGGAGTGGAGGATCCAGACTCTTCTCGCACTGGTGAGCTGACCTCATTAGTGCAGGAAAGTAGCCTAAGTGTGGCCTCGCCGAGGCCCAGAAATGAAGCAGTCCCATTTAATAGCCGGGATGTTCTCGCCGCTGCTAAAGGCTCGCAAAATGGGACTTTGTTTCGTTTCCATTAAATCGTGCTCCAGATCCCTTTCTACTCACATCAGGGGTAGATGAACAAAATTTGCCAATCAATAGCTCGGGATAATCAGGAGTCTAGAGCCAGCCAGGGTGACAGTAACTCTGTACGAGCAGTGATTTGTACAGGCTTATTCAAATCACAGGCTTTCAAGAAGCTAACTCTGAATCTGTACAGGTTTGTATAAATGTCTTGGGAAGTTTGTACAAGCCTGTACAAACCTACTGTAAAGCCTGGCTATGTGGCTACATAGGTCCCCATGCTTGTTAACAATCAGAGCTCCTAAATCTCTGATAGTTTCATTCAGACTGACTGTTAAATCGAGACTTCAGCGGCGGTCCGAAATGTACCAAGCAGCATTTTACTGGTGAATGGAGAAAAGGAAAAATAGAGTGAAATGACCAAAATGATAAACTTGGGAATAAATCTAATAAAGGAGCACTCTTAGCTGCAACCAAGCTCCCAGCACAATGTGTATTTGTGTGGCTTTCACTAAATATAAGGATAAAGTTAGAGATTGAGGGAATTGGAAGATCAGCCAGCGGCTGCTGGGGCATGGGATTAAGTGGCAAAATCGGGGCTGTGGAAATAAAATGCGGTGTAAATGTGAAGTGTGATAAAACAAGCAACAAAGAAAAATAAAACAGACAAAAAAGGAACACAATGAGAACGATTCGCCGACAAAATTACTAAAGGTGCGATCTATCGGCCACGCTGCAGCTGAAAGCAGCTCGCCGTGGCGCAGCGTGGCTGATGAAAACCAGGAGACTCCGCTCCCCGGGATCTCACCGGTTCACCACGCCTCGCAAGATCCAACGCGACCTCGTGAGACGTTGCGATGTAAATCCCGCCCATTGTGGGCGGGATCACTTTTTGGAAAATCTGCATATTAAAGCAAGGCAGCTAGCCTCACTTTAATGTGCAGAATCCCGAGATACCTGAGGCTTTGGGATTCAACCGCTTTGCATCGCAGATCTCGGGTGAGCGCCATTCAGCACTGGTCCCCTTGCACTGCCGGCAGTGGAAATCACGTGGCTAAATGGGCTAGCTAGGGGACTTTGATCCTTTTTGGTAGAATTGCAGCCAGAGTGTCATTTTGGCTGGGATTCACGGTGATCTGCACCAGCTATAATAGCGCGATTAAGACCAGTATCCGCCTGCACTTGGTGCAAAAAATGAGCCCCTACGTGAAACTCACCGTGCCCGAGTTCCCAGGTCTCTGATTCACCTGTCTCGTGGCTCAGTAGCTCATCAATATCAAATGGGAGCATCATTTAAACAGTCCCTCAACACTCTCTCCCAATCAAGCCAGGAGGATGGCAATACGGAGACCAACTTCTCGAATTGGTAATGCTGGCCTAGCCAAGCTTCTGGACACCGTGAAGAGGTGGGGCAACCTGTCTGCCCGAAGGTGTAGGAGAAACAGCAGCATGGTGACAACTGTCACCTAGGAGGCAGTGGCAGCTGCAGTTAGTGCCAGCAGCATGACCAGGAGGACCGCTGTCTAATGTAGGAAGAGATGAACCAACTCTTGTGAGCTGCAAGGGTAAGTTACAACCTCTCTGCTGGCATTAGTCCCACCTGCCACCCTTCAATTTCCAAAACCCCCTTCTCCCCATATGACCTCCAGGGGTCTGGAGGTCGCCGTGTTGCCTGAGAGTATCATCGATAGCGAGGTTGCCCTACGCCAGAGAAATAAGGATCCACTACCCTTTCAGATTACCTGTCTCATCGGGCGGCATGGCGCAGTGGTTAGCACTGCTGCCTCACGGCGCTGAGGACCCACGTTCGATCCCAGCCCGGGGTCACTGTCTGTATATAGTTTGCATATTGTCCCCGTGTCTGCCTGGGTTTCACCCCCACAACCCAAAAGATGTGCAGGGTTGATTGGCCACACTAAATGACCCTTTAATTGGAAAAGTTAAAAAAATGTTTTTTTAAAGATTATGGGCGCAATTCTCCGCACTCACGACGGTGCGGAGAATAGCGGGGGTCGTAAATTTTTACGGCCACGCTAGTCCGACGCCCTCCCGCTATTTCCCCCCCCCCCCCCCCCACACACAACTCCCGACACAAATCGCTGCCGCCGTTTTTTTACGGCCAGCAGCGATTCTCAGCTGGCCGATGGGCCGAATTCCAAGCCCTTTACGGCCGTTTTTACGAACGGCAAACACACCTGGTCTGGCCGTTCGTAAAAACGGCCGTAAAGTCCCGATTTTGAAAACCATGGCACCGATTGGCACGGCAGTACCACGGCCGTGCCAAGGGTGCCATGGGCCCGCGATCGGTGGGCACCGATCGCGGGCAGCGGGTCCGATTCCCGTGCACTCTTTGTCCTTCCGCCGCCCCGCTGTATCACTTCGCGGGGCGGCTGAGGGGCATCCCGGCCCGCGCATGCGCGGGTTTCGTGCAAATGCGCGATGACATCATCCGCGCATGCGCGGGTTGGAGTCTTCCAATCCACGCATGCGCGGCTGACGTCATGTGACGCGTCAGCCGGCGCAAACTCTGGCAAGCGGGCTTAATGAAATTCGTTAAGCCCGCGATGCCGGAGTTCACGGCCGCGGCATACTAGCCCCGACCGGGGACCAGAATCGGTTCCCGGTTGGGGAGGGGGAGGCTGGCGTCAAATCCGCCCGGTTTTGACGCCAGCCTTACGATTTCTCCCTGTCTGGGAGAATCGCGCCCTATCTGTCTCAATTGAGTTGTTGATGTCCCACAAGATTATCCTTCCCTTTCACTGAACCTGTCTCCATTATCTCGGAGGATCACCATCGGATGAGGCCAGGCCATCCAAAGTCACTGCCCAAGAGACGACCTTGCCGAGCTCTGAGATGTGCACCAGCAATGTATCAACCACACCTGCCACCATCGCAGAGACACAGACCTCGGTGGGCAACATTAACAGACAGGCTTCTAGATCACTATCTGGTGAACACCAACTGCTGCTGCACACAAGGTGGAAGCAAAAACATCCAAGGGAGCACAGCAGTCGAAAGTCATGCTGGATCCCAGGATTCAGCAGGGCCCCAGCCAGGTACTGAGCCTATGTACAAGGTTCTCCCTGAGCTGCTACAGGTGATAAGCCAGATCCGTGAGGTTCAGGAGATGGTGTCAGCGACATTCTTGCAACTGCAAAGTTGATTAGAGGAGTCCCAAAGGCTGCAGGTGCAGGAGATGGTGCTGGCATTGTGTGTCACCCAGGTCAACACTGCAAGGGTGGCAACCTCAGTGGACAGCCTGGAGCACAACATCTGAACCATGGGTGGCGGTGTCCAAAGCATGGCTCAGGCTCTGATAACTATGGCTGAGGGCCTCAATCTCATGTCTCAGCCGCTGAGGAACATGGCCTAGACCAGTGAGTGCCAAATCTGGGGGCGCGACCTGCGGGTGGGTCACGGGCGGGTGTCGGGAGGGCCGCGGAGCCGTCCTTTGCGGCGCTCCCGATCGCGCAAATCCACGCACAGCAGCCGTTTTTTAATAATGCCGGCTGCAATGCACATGCATGCCGATGATCGAGCACACATGTGCACTGCGGCCGCTTTTTTTTTAAAAGGTCGCAGCTTTTTGTTTTACAAGTTCAGGAGGGTTTTATTCATTTAATTTTTATTTTTCTCATTTATTTTATTCATTTTATTTTTATTTTTTTTACAAGTTCAGGAGAGTTTTATTTGATAAACTTTTACAGGAAGAAAATGCAGAACTTTGGACAGATAGTTTCCGACACCGGAAGGCTTCATCTTCATCCAACATGTTCCATTGGAGAAGCGCGTACGAGGGCCAAAGGGACCCAAAACCATTTCCTCCATTTTTGTCAGCAGCAAACAAGGCGAGAGAAAATGGTGGGTCGCGCAGATCGGTCGGCGGGGGTCGCGAAAGTCGGCCGGGTTGGGTCCGAAGGTTGGCCAGTTGGTAAAAACAGGTCCCCGGAAAAAAAGTTTGAAGAACACTGCCCTATACATAGGTGGAAATTGCCAAGACACTTCAAAGCTTAGCCCAGCCACAGAGGACCATTGCTGGGGGCTTGGTTAGCATGGTACAGACAACGGGGGGCCTCCAGCCCTGACAGCGCCAGATGATTCAGAGGCTCTGGAGTTCACTCCAGCTGCCCCTCCATCCCATGGAGTCACCCAGTGCCCTACAGGCACCCTCAGGGAGGAGGAGGAACAGGAACCCACCCTGGAGACTTAGGGTGTCTCCAGTCCTCCTCACACCAGTGCATCTCAAGGGCAGTGGGCAAAACAGAGTGGCACGGTGACACCCGTAACACCAGTGAGTGGGCTGGGGGACTCAGACTCCAGGCCCTCCTGAGGAAGACTGTCAAGGGCCTCAAAGACCACAGGATGCAGTAAAACAGCACAATGCCTCCAAAGCTGATGTGCATCCTGGGGACACCCTCGACATAGCACGAGATCACGGAGGATCAAGACATCTAGGAGCACTGAGTGGATCCTGGTGAAGTCACTATTCATAGCTAAGGGTAACGAATAATAGTCACATTAAAACATTCACCAGAAAAACATTTTGAAGGTGATGTAGTCCGATACCTAGGAATACAGGGCATCCGTCATCTCACAGGGCTGACGGTTGTGAGATGCCCTGGAATGACCTAGTGGCATAAAAATTAAAGGCTGCAATGGCCTTCATGGCCACCGGGAGCAGGTGTCTCTCTCCTCCATGGGTTGCCATCTCACCGGGGTCGCACTGTCTCCCTGGTGAGATGCAGTCTGCTGCAGCACATGCTGTCCGTCAAGTTTGTTATACGATCATCGGCTGCTGTACACCCGGACATGTCATTGGTCTCTCCTTCTGGCCCCTTCCTCGGCCTGATGGGTGACCGGGTGTCAAGGGTATGCGGCGGCCCCCTACAGATGTGGTGCCGCCTCCAGAATGCAACCTTGACGCCTTTGGCAAAATCTGTCTGTCTGAGCTGCAACAAACAGAACTGCAAACTCCGCTGCATCACCTTTAACACTCATCTTTGTCTCCGGTAGGATTTGTAGAAGGAGAGGGACTGACAATCAGTTGGGTCTTCCATCCCGGGACTGTCAAATTCCTCAAGCCTCCCCACCCTTACCGTGACTGTCCCGCCTTCTCTCAGAGTGACATCCAGCGAGCCAGTTGTATTGGTAACCTTCAGTCTGCATACTCTTCACACCCAGATCAGGAGGCCCTAGACCCCAGACCTCTGCCAGCAACTTTAGGAAGATCATGCTCAGCTCTCATCCGGTCACCCAGATACTTACCCTTTGGCTGCGAGAGTCCTTAGTGGTGAGTCCCTGCTCTTTACTGTGAGATTGTTGGCAGCTAATGCACCTAATGTACAGACATGCTGTGCAAGCATCAAAGGCTGAAGACATCCAGTCCACAAGTCTTCCTCTCGGACAGGCCACCTGTTCCTTCGAGAAGGCACTTGAGAGTTCAAGGACCGTGAAGTGCTATCACAACTAACAAGGCTACTAATTCCTCCTTTGATATAGCTTTCATCTGTCAAGCTAGAGTCTGGTCAGTCAACGGGGTGTGAAATGGAGTGTTAACACCGAAGTACGAACAGTAGAAAAGAAGGCAGACTACAACATTGAAAACACAGAATCGATTAGGACCTCCAGGGGGGGGTGAAAAGGATTTTGATGAGAGAAGTGGCAGCATGGCTCTGTCCTGTGAGAGTTTGGTAGGGCAGAGGTAGGCTGAGGCTGCATTTGGCCCTACACGGGGTCTCCACAATTTTTAAAGGTGGCTTTCATAGAATTTACAGTGCAGAAAGAGGCCATTCAGTCCATTGGGTCTTCACCGGCCATGGAAAGAGTACCCCACTTAAACCCACACTTCCAACCTATCCCCTAACCCCACCTAACCTTTTTGGGCACAAAGGGAGACTAAGGGCAATCCACCTAACCTCCACATCTTTAGACTGTGGGAGGAAACTGGAGCACCAGGAGGAAACCCACGCAGACACGGGGAGAACATGCAGACTCCATTCAGACAGTGACCCAATCTGGGAATCGAACCTGGGACACTGGAGCGGTGAAGCAAATGTGCGTACCACTGTGCTACCGTGCTGCCTTTAATGACACTGGTTTGGCAGCAGTGATTGACAGATGGGTTTTATACACTATCTCCTTCTTGTATACTCTATGCTCTTTGCAGTTTCTTGGTACACTGTGTCCACTAATTAAGTTTGAAGGGGCTATGAGATGGCTCTTGCATGGAAAAGAATATGCTGCTGAATTCTCCGTCGGCGGGATCTTTCTGCTTCGCCGGCAGCGCACTCACACCCGCAGATTTTGCGACGGCTTGGGGGTGTGCCCACAATGGAAGACCCCATTGGCCGGCTGACAGGATGAAGAATACCACCTGAGAACGGGTGCGGCGGGACGGAGAATACCGTCCATGAAGTTTAAAGTCAGTTCCGCAAATGCCATGAAAGAATTATAAGACATTGTTGTTTGATGTTTACTGGATGTCACTGGGGAATCAGGGGTTAAGGGGAGAAGGCAGGAGAATGGGGATGAGAAACATATCAGCCATGATCGAATGGCGGAGCAGACTTGATAGGCCGAATTTTCTAATTCTGCCTCTTTGTCTTCTGGTCTGATAGTTTAAGTCTTTTTATTTCCATTGATTCAGAAATAACACTTGAGGGAGCACTTTACTAAGCTGCTAACTCCAACTGTAATCAGCAGGTGGGATGACAGGAAGAAAATAGGTTCACCTGTTCCCATGTCATCTAATAATAAGCCTAATTAATTTTTTAAGATTTCATGTAAACAGGAATTTCTCAAGAGGAATTTGTAGTGATTCAGTAAGCTGAATGGAATGCTGAAGCTCCGGTGTGTGTTGGAAAATATGGCATTATAGCTGCTGATAACTTAATATCACCACCGCAGTTAAGAACGACTGGTTTTCTTGTTGTTGTGTGGCATGAGGTTTTTTGACCACCTTCGCCATTCATCAAATGTCAGTGAGTATCAGATCCTTCAGATATTATTGAGCAATCTGTTGGGCTGTTCGTCCAAGTGCCCAGTAAGTGACAGATCTGCTTTAATATTTTGCTTGATGGATGAAGAAGAGGGTCGAGATTATCGCAGTCCCAAACTAACAGTGTTTTTATGTGGAAGTAAAATCCATCAAATGCATTTTATCACTAAACTCCCTCTGTTGGGAGCGACAGAAGAAAATAATTCATTTCAGTGTAATCAATTCAATTCCTCAGAGGGGGCTGAAACCTTTTCTCCTTCACTCTTTTAACAATAATCGTTTTCAGGGGCAGGGTTCATTAAATGTTTTGATAATATTTGAATATTAATATTAAAATGGCGTCTCCATAGCAGCACTCACTCAGAAAGTTACAGGTCAAAGTCCTACTCCAGTGACTTGTGTACCTGATGCAGACTGACAATGTATCACCATATTGCGGTTGTTGGAGCTACCATCTTTCAGATGAGATGCTGAAGCAAAGTCCTGGCTGACCTCTCTGGGCGACATACACAATCCCACAGCACCATTCAAAGAAAAACAGGGGAGTTTCCTGGCCTGGCCAACATTACCCTTCAACTGACATCACTCAAAACAATGCAGCACACGACACGCTCTGGAAATTAATCTGTCAAAATATCAAGAGTCTTCCACCCATGGGTTACTGATGTCATCGAACTGTTACTCCCAATGGGTACATATTGGTGATGGGAAAAGCGTCTGGAGGAAATGGTCCAACGGGCTTCACCAGGGAAATGTTCTAGCCCAGTCCTTTTCGATCTACATAACGATCTGCCTCCAACCCTGTCTCTTAAAAGTTCATCTATTCTTTTCTTTTTCTTTTTTTTGTAAATTTAGAATACCCAATTTATTTTTTCCAATTAAGTGGCAATTTAGCGTTGCCAATCCACCTACCCTGCACATCTTTTGGGTTGTGGGGCCGAAACCCACGCAAATAGGGGGAGAATGTGCAAACTCCACACGGACAGTGACCCAGAGCCGTGATCGAACCTGGGACCTCGGCGCCGTGAGGCAGCAGGGCTAACCCACTGCACCACCGTGCTGGCCTGAAGTTCATCTATTCTGATGATATCTGCTGTGCTCCTTCAGCTCAGACATTCTCTGAACAAGCACCAACACTAAACAACGATGTAAAGCTGGCCAACTACTGCAAGACAAGGAATTTTCAGCCCAGCAGCAACAAAACAGTCTCAAGTATATCCCTCCACATGCATCAGAGGTCAGGAGGGATGTCCTGTTCCTACAAGTACCTCCACAATGCGAACGCCAAGGAGGAACTTGACATCTCCTTGAATGGCAAGAGACTGAATCATGAGCAACATCCCGTTTATCTGGGTGTTTCATGGGGTGTAGATGCTCAAACCTTAAGGACTTCAGCTCCTGCCATCGTCTACTCGACTGTGCACCAGTATGGTACAACTCATCCCATCTTGTAAATACCCAGCTCAACCCAACAATGTGCATCATCTTGGGTACCCTCCAATGACTCAACTACCAATGGCTCCCCGTCCTGAGCAACACCCTGCCCTCTCACATAATGAGGGAGATTGCAACACTAAAGCACCTGGAGAAGGTTTACATCGATCCAAGCCTGGCACTACACACAGACCTTACCAATCCTGCTGCTCACCTCCCATCACACCAGCCTGTAAGGCTAAGAAAACTGGTATGTAACCGCAAGCCACTATTAAAAACCACTTCCTCATCCCTGATCCCGCAGACCCCGCCCACTCACAGATCCCGCAGCCCACCATCCCGTCTTCAACCTGCCACGCTAACATTGGGCACTTCTCAACTGTTTCCGCAGTGGCCAAAGCCTTTGTGCAGCAAATTGGCACAAGCAGGGCCTTGCAGGGAACCCGGACTGCTGCTGTGGGTCACCTCATTCAGTGACTCACATCATTGAAGACTGCCCCCTGACAAAAATTCAGCTGAGGGCCCCATTTAACCACTGTGAAAGAAATTGCTTGGTTTGGTGATCACTGCACACACTTGAAAAACCTCAAAACAGATTATAATATAATGGTTAAATTTCAGTGCCGTTTATGGGATATTGCTACATATTTTTCCTACATTATAACAGTGACTACATTTTTAAATGATTTTGTTGTGTGTTTGGGACATTCTGAGATTGTGAAAAACACTCTTGAGGTCCATGGTGCCATAGTGGTAATGCCACTAGACTAGTAATCCAAAGGCCCAGGCTGATGCTTTGGGGACACAGATTCAAATTCCATCGGGGGGGGGGGGGGGCAGTAGCTGATGGAATTTAAATGCAATTCGGAACTGAAAGCTATGCAGTGGTGACCACTATCATCTATTGTCACAAAAAACCCACCTTGTTCACTAATGCCCTTTAAGGAAGGAAATCTGTTGCCCTTTTCTGGTCTGGTCGGGTCTGGCCTTCATGTGATTTGAGACCCACAGCAATGTTGTTGACTCTTGACCACCCTCTGGAATGGCCTAGCAAGCCACTCAGTTCAAGGGCAATTAGGGATGGGCAAGAAATGCTGGCCTTGCCAGCGACCGCCACATCCCATGAAAGAATTTAAAAAATGCAAGTTCTTGCTCTCAATGAGAAATTAGTTGCTGGACTGAATGTTGATTTACGCTTCCAAAAAGATCAGGGAAGCAGTGAGGCATGATGAGAGATTGTGGTAACAAACTGTGCTCCACGCCCTGGGCCTGGTGAGCTCTTGGGAGAATTAAATTCAGCTCGATGCAATAACATGCACCACTTTTCAGTCCCATTTACAGTATCCTGGCTGCAGTGTTGATGCAATGTCATTAGGTGTCACTATAGCACACCTTAATAACTATGCAATGTACGCCAGCAACTTCTGGTGGTTGAAAACGAGTAACTGTTAGTATTTTACAAACTCCAGGTAATTGTGGAACACAGCTTAAAATGTTACATGCTACCTTTGGCTGGCCTCTCAATGTATACCCATGACTATGTCCTCAGCAGACTTTGATACACAACATAATGCACCTGAAATGTAGTCTTGGAATATTTACAGAACAAATGATTAACATATTTATCTGATACTCTCCAATACTTTCAGAAGGGTTGGCATCTCTGCTAAAATTTAGAGTGAAGAATTTCAAACTACTTTTAAACATGCTCATTAATGTATTGTCGAATTTCAGAGCCAATACCTGTAACAGCCTGTTGCAAGACACTCAAGACTCTTTGACAAGGTACCGCATGGTAGGTTGTTGCAAAAGGTTAAATCCACGGAATCCAAGGTGAGGTGGCCAATTGGATACAAAATTGGCTTGGTCACCGAAGCCAGTGGTTTTGGAGGGTTGTTTTTCAAACTGGAGGCCTGTGACCAGCGGTGTGCCTCAGGAATCGGGGCTGGGTCCACTGTTATTTGTTATATATATATATTAATGATTTGGGTGTGTAGTAATCCACGGGAGGCAGGAGTTCCGTCACCACACCAATATTTATTTATAATAACGATATTACAGGAGCAGCTACAAACAGTGCTGCTAGCAGTCCAGTCAACTTAAGACTGGCTCACAAAGCCTACACAGGTGCTTATATGGGCCCCCTCAATGAGCTATCATTGAGGGAGCTCATACTCCAATTGGCCAACCAATAAAGCCAATTGGAGTTCATTACACCCCTCCCCCCCAAGGTCCGAGGAATTCCTGCCAGCTGGCATTCCTGAGCTTCTTCCTGCTCCTCATGTCTGGGTCTGTCACCTCTGTGTCGTCCGCCGGGTCATTCTCTGAAGTGGGCGGGGTGTACCTTATAGGTGCCCGTCTTTTCCTTGACGACCTCCTTGGAAGTTGTTCTTCCTCCTCCTTGGGGAGAGGTGTCGCGGCGGCCTCGTCGAACGTGTCCATCTCCGACTCTGACGATTGGATGACGGGGTCTGGAGAAATTGCTCGGGGCTGGGGTGTGGGTATCCTTTCCGTCTGGGCTATCCCAGCTTGAGGCGGTCCTGCTTCGCCTGCCTCCAGGTGTGGTTCCGCTGCCCTTATTTGGTCTAGGTGTTTCTTCAGCACCTTACCTCCTATCGAAACCTCATAGGATATGGGCCCTGTTTGGGACTCTACCATGGCTTTGACCCACGTGGTCCATTCCCATAATTCTTGACCCAAACCGGTGCTCCCACCTGGAAATGTCTCTGCTGCCGAATATTATCATGCCCCCTGCGTTGGGCCTCCTGTTGTTTCTCCACTTTACCCGTTAAATTTGGGAAAAGGAGACTGAGCCTCGTTCACAGCCGCCTTCCGATTAAGAGTTCAGCTGGCGGTATGCCCGTTGTGGAATGCGGTGTGGTCCTGTAATCAAACAGCCAGCGGGAGAGCTTTGTGTCCATTGACGCTGCCGGCTGCTTCTTAAGTCCCGCTTTAAGTGTCTGGACCGCTCTCTCTGCCAGGCCGTTGGTCGCTGGATGGTAATGGGCCGTTTTGATGTGACGGACTCCGTTTTACTTCAGGAATTTTCCACATTCCCCACTTGTGAATGCCGTTCCGTGGTCCGACACCAATACCTCCGGAGGTCCATGTGTTGCAAACGAGGCCCTGAGCTTTTCAATTGTCGATGCTGTGCTTGCCGCGTTTACCCGGTGGACGTCCAACCATTTGGAGTGGGCATCCACTATCACCAAAAACATTGAGCCCATGAAAGGGCCGGCGTGGTCAATATGCAGGCGGGTCCACGGTCTGCCTGGCCATTCCCACGGGTGCAATGGCGCCGCTGGTGGCACTCTTTGCCCCTGTTGGCACTCCTGGCACCGACGTACCAAGGTTGCTATGTCTGTGTCCAAACCTGGCCACCAAACGTTGCTTCGAGCTAGCATCTTCATTTTAGACACCCCCGGGTGTCCGTGATGTAACTCAGTTAAGATTGCCTGACGGCCCTGAGCTGGGACTATTACCCGGGCTCTCCATAATAGGATACCGTCTTCTACCGTTATTTGGTCCCTTCTGCTCCAGTATGGGTGCATCTGGGGCTCCACTGGTTTTTCCAGTTCCCCTGTTAGCAGTAAATGCTTCATCTTGGCTAAAACTGGGGGCGCGATTCTCCGCACGCGCGAAAAATTGCGAAGTTGACCGTAGAAACGTCCGAGTTTTGCGACGGCCCACACGACCCATTTCCCGAGGTATTCACGTCCGGGAAATGGGCTAGGAACGGGGCCGCGTCAATCACGTGCGCGATGACGCCGGAACGCGGTGACGCTACGAGCACGCCCACGTGACGCCGCCCGATGCCGTAAAAAGGCGCGGGCGAGCACAGAAACTGTAGGCCAAGATGTCGGAGCTGAGGAGAGCAGCCCCGCGATTTGTGGAGGCTGATGTGGAAATGCTGCTCGATTCCATCGAGCAGAGGAGGGGCATCATCTGCCCGCGTAGAGGGCATCGCCACCCTGCCAGCGTGGTGCGCCAGGCCTGGCGTGAGGTTGCTGCTGCCGTCAGTGCTGTGGGGCAGACCCCTCGTTCAGCTGACCAGTGTCGGAAGAAGATGCACAACCTCACCAGGGCTGCCAGGGTAAGTGCCAAGAGGGTGCCCCCGGGTCACAACCATCCCTCCCCCCCTTTACTTAATCACCCACCTCCCCCCCTGGCACGGGGGGTGGAGGGGGGTTGTGGCAGAGTGAGTTGAGGGTGGTTCACAAAGTTGTCACAGACCCAGCGCTCTGGCCCCCGTGGAGAGATGCAATCGTCTTATTACAACTTGACCCCCAAACTGTACCAGTATCTGAACGGACTGCTGATACCTGCTGAATTGTAATAATCTACCTATGCCCCTCCCCCAACAGGACAAGACCGCTCACAACACCCGTGAGCGGAACAAGATGGGAGGGGGTTCGCCCATCCTGCGGCCCCTCACCACTTTTGAGCAGAGGGCCCTGGACCTTGTTGGCGGATCTGCTACTCGGGAGATCGCGCAATACGAGGTTGGCGGAACTGCAACAAGTGAGACAACCCTGCATGACAAACACCCCTTCCCCCTCCCCCTCCCCCATCCTCTGTCCCTTCACACACCCTGCCCACTTGGACACCTCCCCCATCCTCTGTCCCTTCACACCCTGCCCACTGGAACACCTCCCCCATCCTCTGTCCCATCACACCCCCTGCCCACTGGGATACCTCTCCCATCCTCTGTCCCTTCACACACCCTGCCCACTGGAACACCTCCCCCATCCTCTGTCCCATCACACACCCTGCCCACTGGGATACCTCCCCCATCCTCTGTCCCTTCACACACCCTGCCCACTGGGATACCTCCCCCATCCTCTGTCCCTTCACACCCTGCCCACTGGGACCATCCAGCGCCCTGCCGAGCGTCTCTAAATAACCCGTTTCATTCTCTTCCCTAGGACGTGATGCCGAACGACCAGGGCCGTCTGGCTCCAGACGGACACAGGCATCTGCCCCCACCTCACCTGGGGCCGCACGACAGAGGGTGCCTGATCAGCGGGGAGTCCATCCTCCCCAACAGAATCTGTAGAGCAGGACGCCCAGAGGGCGGCGACACCGCTAGATAAAGAAATGGCCTGCGAACGCCCTGCGGCCTCTCAGCGGGCTGATGACATCGAGGAGGCGTCCACCCAAGACGACCTCGAAATTGCGGCACAGCTATCTCCCACACCATCCACCATCCCAGAGACACTCACCCCGGCTGGCCTATTTAGTGATGAGGCTCCTGGGTCACAGTGTGGGTCGCACATCACAGCTGAGCAGGTACAGCAGGTGGAGGTCGGAGCAGCCGAGGGCCCAGACTGGCGGAGGCCAGGCCAGGCCCAGCATGCAGCTGGCTCCCAGACGCTTTCAGAGTTCCTGGACTTTCTCAACCCACCCGCACAGCCGATGCATCAAGAAACCCAGGGACACAATGACGGGATGAGGGCTGTCTTCCAGACTCTGCAGACGCTGTTAGAGGAGTCGAACCGCGTCCACGAGCAGGGAGTGGTGCCGCTCATGGCAGAAACCCAGGCCAACACCGCATGGGTGGCATCCGCGGAGGAGGCAATGGGTGAAACGGTTTCGGCCCTGGGTCAGGTTATGCAAGACGTTGGACTTCACGTGCAGGCGTCATCCTCGGCCCTGGACAGGGTTGCCCTCTCACAGGCAGCAATGCGCCAGAGCCAAAACGACATCGCCGGCGCGCTGCCGGCCTTGGCCGAGTCTCAGCAGGTCATGGCCCAGTCGCAGCAGTCAGTCGCGGAGAGCATCAACCGCCTGACACACGTGCTGGATGGCGTTGTGCACTCACAGGTTGAGGTCGCACAGTCCCTGGCGGGAATGTCCAACTCCCTGGACTCCGTCTCTGCAAACCTTCGGATCCTGGTGGATACCGTTGCAGGCCTCCAGGACTGGCAGCGCCAGGTGTCGGTGGTGCGACGGGGCACCTACCCGCTCGCACCTCTGTCCCAAAGTGAGGCCCGGGGGTCACCGGGCTCCCCGAGGGAGGAGGAGGTTTCGGGGCCCGTCCCATTAACTCCATCACGGGACGTCCCGGAATTCTCGGCCTCCCCCCATCCCATCCCTGGTGCATCGGGTGGGCAGCAGGCAGAGCAGGGTGGCACAACGTCACCCGAGACGCCCGCAGAGCAGCCTGGCCCATCAAGGCCGGGTCGCCCCAGGAAACGCTTGCCGAAGGAGAAACTAGTTGAAGGGGGCGATTCGCAGCAGTCCTCCTCCACTCCTGCTGTATCATCTGGGGAATCACTTAGACGTAGTGGTAGGGCCCGTAAGGCAACAAAGTGAGACACTGAGTAAGTTGGCATGGGTGAAGGGCACAGTTTAGTTGTAGGGGCTAGGGCACCTGTAAATGTTTGATCACGTTAAAACGCACTATTCCACCTTACTTGTAATACCGTGTGATTGTTCCACAGCCACAGGATTCGTGATGGTGACCGAGTGTCGCTGGGGTTGACGAGCGGTGAAACTTTGGTGCCGGGTGTGCAGTCCCTTACCCACCCCCCCACCCCCTCCCACAGCTAGCCCACGCGGGCACGTGATAGAGTGTCCGTGACGATCTCAGCGGCCACCAAGGTGGATGGTTCAGCTATTGCCATGGGTCAGACTCTCTCTAACGATTCTGAGCTCACAGCTCTTCGCAGAGCGGGCTGTCATCATTCCACATGGCACTGATCACACCCGCTGACACAGCCATCGATGTTGTACCATACCGTCTGGACCCAGTGGTAAGGGTGATGTCTAAGTGGAGCAGTGTGCACTGAGAGGGGGTGGGGGTTGCTGTGGTGGTGGCAGTTGTGTGTTGACCCTCTGCACGACTAGCGATGCAGGTGGTGGTTTGGTGTTCATCGGGGACGTCACATGCGATGCGTGAACCGTGCTGTCACCAAGGCGTTGCGTGCCCGCCGTCCTCGCCGGGTCCGTCATGCCGCCTCCTGGACATCACAAGCACCTGGGTCGTGTCTGCGTGCTGCGCCCGCCACTCCACCAGCCTCCTCCTCCTCCTCCTCCTCCTCCTCCTCCCTCTCCTCCTCCTCCTCCTCTGTGCTGGCACCACTGCCACTGGCTTCTCCCTCCGCCTCGTGCAGCAGGTCATCTCCCCTCTGCATCGCGATGTTGTGCAGCGCACAGCAGATCACAACAATGTGAGCGACCCTGTCGGCCTGGTACTGCAGGGCCCCTCCGGAGCGGTCCAGGCACCTGAATCTCATCTTCAGGAGGCCAAGGCAGCGCTCCACCACACCCCTGGTTGCTGCATGGGCCTTGTTGTATCGTGTTTCCGCATTGGTCTGAGGCCTCCGTATAGGCGTCATCAGCCAAGACCTCAGCGGATAACCCCTGTCACCTAGCAACCAGCCCCTCAGCCGGGGGGGGCGCCCCTCAAACATCGCAGGGATGAACGACTGCGCCAGTATGTAGGAGTCATGCACACTCCCTGGGAACCTTGCACAGACGTTCATGATCCTCATGTGGGGTTCGGATACCACCTGGATATTCATGGAGTATGTCCCCCTCCTGTTTGTGAACACCTCCCTGTCCCCTGCAGGCGGGCGCATGGGGACATGAACACAATCGATTGCCCCCTGCACCATCGGTGTCCCAGGCACACTGGCAAATCCACGCGCTCGTGAGTCTTGACTTGCTCGGTCCTCGGGAAAGGTGATGTAGCGGTCCGCGATGGCATAGAGGGCGTCGGTCACATCCCGGATACACCTGTGGACTGATGACTGGGAGATCCCGGAGAGGTCCCCGCTCGGAGACTGGAAGGAGCCGGTCGCATAGAAGTTAAGAGCGACCATCACCTTGATGGCAACCGGGATCGCGTGTCCTCCCCCCGTTCCACGTGGGGAGAGGTGCGCCATGAGGTGACAGATATGTATCACCGTCCGCCTACGCAGCCGGAGTCTCCTCCTGCAGGTGATGTCCGTCATTGTTAGGAAAGAGATCCGGGCACGGTACACCCTCGGCCTTGGTTGTCGCCTCTGGCGCCGTGGCTGCACCCTCACTCTCTCCTCCTCCTCCTCCTCCTCCTCCTCCTCCCCATGCTGCTCGACGACTGGCAACTCCTCACCCCTTCCCTCTGCTGCTGCAGCTGGCCCTGCATCCACTGCGGGTTGTGGCTGTGGATGCTGCTGCATCGCCAAATGCAGTGAGCGGCCCCAACCACTGCGCAGAACATAGGCGTTCTGTTCGCAGACATTGTGCTAACCTACAGAAGGGTGGTGGGGGCAGAGAAACGGGACATGTTAGACGGAGGTTAGTCGACACCTCGGCAGCCGCCTGCCACGGGATACCTGTGTGTCCCGGTGAGCTGGTCGCGCTGCTGACATGCGGGCAGCCTAACCCCTGGTCACTTTCTGCATCCAACGGGCAGTTAACTACGTCCTCTTCACCGGTGCGTCAGTGGCCTGTGGCCATAAGCCACAGGGCAACCAGCGGCCGTGTACTCGTGACCGGCACGCCATGGCATGGTGGCAGACATTTTGTAACTGGGGTTGGACGAGTCACTCGCTCACTCTCTCCCTACCCCCCCCACTTCCACTCCCCCCCTCCGTCTCCCCCACTCCCCCCTCTGTCTCCCCCACTCCGTCTCCCCCACTCCCCCCTCCGTCTCCCCCACTCCCCCCTCCGTCTCCCCCACTCCCCCCTCCGTCTCCCACACTCCCCCCCCGCTCTGGACCCCCTCCCGTTCTTGGGGATGCCTTCCCCGTTGTGGCTAGACTCCAGCAGTGCGCTGAGCGGTGCGCTCACCTCCTCGAAGCTCTCGTCAGCCAGCACGACTGGTTGACGAACTTGAAAAGCAGGTGTGTTGGCCGGCGTGAAAACAGTGCATGATGACGTCGGGACTTCGGCCCATCTGGGCCGGAGAATAGCGGGGGCCAATAAGTAGCAATTCTGGTCGTGTCGGGGGCACGTTCGAGGCCTTTGCCGGGAATGCCGACGTGTAGTTTGTGCTGGGTTCGGAGAATAGCGGGAGGGCGTCGGACCAGCAGCGCCGTGAAAATTTGCACAGCCCGCTATTCTCCGAACCGGCGTGAGTGCTGAGAATCGCGCCCATGGTCTTTTTTCGTCCACAACCCAATATGTTGTGCGTCTACTGGTAGGGTGTCCAAAAAATTTAGAGTCATTACTGTCTCCACTACTTTTGGTATTTGCGGCGGAGTGTCCGGGAGGGGAAGTCTGCTCAAAGCATCTCTATTTGCTACTCACGTTCCCAGTCTGTGCTCCAGAACGTATCTATATGCCGCCAGTAGCAACGCCCAGCGTTGGATTCTAGCTGATGCAATCGGGGGTATTGACCTGTCTTCTTTTAATAACCCTAATAACGGCTTATGGTCCGTCACTATGGTGAATTTCCGCCCGTAAAGATACTGGTGAAATTTTTTTACTGCGAATATCACCGCCAGTCCTTCCTTCTCGATTTGGGCATACTTCCTCTCAGCCATCGCCAAGGTCCTCGAAGCATAGGCTATTGACCGTTCTTTTCCATTCCTTCCTCTATGGGCTAAGACGGCTTCTACCCCATAGGGGGATGCATCACAAGTGACCACCAACTCCTTCCTTGGGTCATAATGCTCTAGGACATTTTCGGATGACAGCTGTTCCTTAATGTCCCTAAATGCTCGGTTTTGGTGGGTGGACCATTTCATTCTTGCCCCTTTTTTAGTAGCTGGTGGAGGGGTTCTAGGATGGACGCCCTATTTTCAATAAATTTTCCATATAGGTTACCAACCCTAGAAATGGTCATAACTCCTGGACCTTGGTGGGAGCTGGGGCTTCTTTTATTGCCCTTACTCTGTCTTCTAATGGGTGTAAGCCCGACTCGTCTACTTTATATCCCAGGTACGTCACTTGTAGGGCCAGAAAAACAAATTTTTCCCTTTTTAGCCGTACGCCTGCCTTTGCGAAACGCCTGAGCACTTCCTCCAGGTTCCTTAAGTGTTCCCTGTTTGTCCTACCCGTGATTAAGACATCGTCCAAATAAATCGCCACCTGCGGTACTCCCAGCAGAATATTTTCCATCGTACGCTGGAATATAGCGCAGGCTGATGACACTACGAAAGGTAACCTAGTATAACGAAAAAGGCCCTTCAGGGTGTTGATCGTAGCGAACTTCTGGGAGTCCTTGTCCAGTTTTAACTGCAGGTAGGCGTGGCTCATGTCCAGTTTCGTGAACAAAAGCCCACCTGCCAATTTGGCATATAGGTCGTCTATTTTCGGGATTGGGTATTTGTCCAGCAGTGCGTTTACCGTCTATTTGAAATCTCCACAGAGACGTATCGAGCCGTCTGGCTTCAAAATTGGTACCACCGGCGCTGCCCATTCTGAGAACTGTACTGGTCTGATAATGCCGTCGCGCCATAACCTTTCTATTTCGTCATCTACTTTCTTCCTTAATGCAAAAGGTACCGGCCTGGCCTTACAAAATTTCGGAAGGGCTTCTGGGTCCACGTGCAAAGTTGCTTTGGCGTCTATGATTTCCGTCAAACCTTCCTGGAAGACCGCCGGGTATTTTTGGAGTACTCCACTCAACTGCCCGCTTCTACCCTGGAAAATTTTCATCCAATCTAATTTTAGGCCTTTCAGCCAGTTTCGTCCAATTAAGCTCGGTCCGGAGCCCTTTACTATCGTCAACGGTAATCTGAGCAATAGTTTCTCATATTCCACGGGTACATGAGTCGTGCCTAGAACTTCCAGGGGTTCCCCCGTGTAGGTTTTAAGTTTCATCGATGTTTTTGTTAGGGTTAGTGGCTGGAGTCCATCTTTTATTTTTCTAAATGCTGCCACTCCCATTACTGATACGGCCGCACCCGTGTCTACTTCCATTATTGTTGGCCGCCCGTTCACCCGTGGGGTAATGCTAATGGGTTCTGCTTTCTTCGTTGTAATATTATATAATTGTTCCCCTTTGGAGGAGGATGGGGTGTCTAGGTTGTGTACTTCCCTGCGTCCCCACCTGCTATTCCTCTTTTACCACCGCCTTCTAGGGTTTCTGTCGCTGTTACCCCACTCTGTCTGGTGCCAGAAACGGTCCTTCTCTGTTGGAGGAGCCTCAGCCGGTACTTCCCTCTGTCTCCAGTTAGTCCTGGCAGACTTGGGGGCAGTTCTGGGGTTTTCCTTTTTCCCTCTATTTCTCAGACTTTTCCTGAGAGCGGCTATCTGGTAGCAGGACCCGTTGTGGTAGTCCCTCTCACAGGTATCTACCTCCATTGACGTGCCCTGTAGTTCCTGCACCCCACTTGCTGCCTTTTCTAGGGACAGTGCGAGCTGTAACGCCTGCCTGCAGTCTAGCTCCGTTTCCGCCAACAGGCGTTTCTGTATTGTGAGGTTGTTTATACCACACACTAACCGGTCCCGAAGCATTTCATTTAGCGTCGAGCCGAACTCACATTTTTCCGCCAGGCGGGTCAAGAAATTTGTGACTGACTCCCTGTCTTCCCGCTTCGCTGTGTAGAATCTGTACCTACGCAAAATGAGGGGTGGTTTTGGGTCGTAGTGCTCTTTCACCAATTCCGTTACTTCTTGGAATGTTTTCCTGTCCGACGCATCGGGATCAGTCAGACTACGTATAATGGCGAAAGCGGAGGGTCCGCACGCCGACAGCAGGATAAACCGTCTCCTTTCATCCGTCAGTATATCATTTGCCCGGAAGAAGTAACACATTCTCTCCACATACTGGAACCAGTCCTTAATAGCCGGGTCGAATGCCTCTAACCTCCCAAAAAATGGCATTTTTAAAATGGCAAGGCTTACCCTCCGAGTGCGGCAGCTGGTCTCCGCAAAATTCTTAGTTTATCTCGTCGCCACTGTAGTAATCCACGAGAGGCAGGAGCTCCGGCACCACACCAATATTTATTTATAATAACGATATTACAGGAGCAGCTACAAACAGTACTGCTAGCAGTCCAGTCAACTTAAGACTGGCTCACAAAGCCTACACAGGTGCTTATATGGGCCCCCTCAATGAGCTATCATTGAGGGAGCTCATACTCCAATTGGCCAACCAATAAAGCCAATTGGATTTCATTACAGGATGAGAATGTAGGAGGCAGTAGGAATGTAGGAGGAGGAGGCAAATTTGCAAATGACACCAAAATTGGTGGCATAGTGGATAGTGATGAAGGATTTATAAGATTGCAACAGGATCTTCGCCAATTGGGCCAGGGGGCCGATGAATGAAATTTAATTTGGATAAATGTGAGGTGATGCATTTTGGTAGATCAAATCAGGGCAGGACCTAATCAGTTAATGGTAGGGAGCTGGGAGAGAACAAAGAGATCTAGGAATACAGGTTCATAGCTCCGTGAAGGTGGAGTTGCAGGTGGACAGCGTGGTGAAGAAAGCATTCAGCATAGAAGATACAGTGCTGGAGGCCTTTCAGCCCATTGAGTCTGCAACGACCCACTTAAGCCCTCACTTCCACCCTATCCCCGTAACCCAATAACCCCTCCTAACCTTTTTCTGTCACTTAGGGCAATTTATCATCGCCAATCCACCTAACCTGCACGTCTTTGGACTGTGGGAGGAAACCGGAGCAGCCGGAGGAAACCCACACAGACATGGAGGAGAACGTGCAGACTCCGCATAGACAGTGACCCAGCAGTGAATCAAACCTGGGACCCTGGCGCTGTGAAGCCAAAGTGCTAATCACTTGTGCTACCGTGCATGCTACGTTTTATTGGTCAGAATTTTGAATACAGAAGTTGGGATGTCTTGTTGAAGTTACATAAGGCATGGTAAGACCACACATGGAATACTGTGTTCAGTTCTGGTCACCCTATTATAGGAAGGATATTGTTAAAGTAGAAAGAATGCAGAAGAGATTTACAAAGATGCTACCAGGACTTGATGGTCTGAGTTATAAGGAAGGGTTGGATAGACTGGGACATTTTCCCTGGAGCGTAGGAACCTTAGGGGTGATCATATAGAGGTCTATAAAATAATGAGGAGCATAGATAAGGTAGATAGTCGCTATCTTTTCCCAAAGGCAGAGGAGTCTGGAACTAGAGGGCATAGGTTTGATGTGAGAGGGGGAGATACAAAAGAGACCAGAGAGGGGGAGATACAAAAGAGTTAGCACTGCTGTCTCACGGCGCCAAGGTCCCAGATTCGCTCCCGCCTCTGGGTCACTGTCTGTGTGGAGTTTGCACATTCTCCCTGTGTGTGCGTGGGTTTCACCCCCACAACCCAAAAATATGCAGGGTAGGTGGATTGGCCATGCTAAATTGCCGCTTAATTGGAAAAAATAAATTGGGTACTCTAAATTTTTTTTTTAAAAGCAGTTTGACAGTTACATGGGCAGGGTGGGTATAGAGGGATATGGACCACATGTGGACAAGTGGGACTAGCTTAGCGGTAGAAACTGGGTGGCATAGACAAGCTGGACAAAGGGCCTGTTTCCATGCTGTAAACATCTATGACTCTAATTGCCATTCTATCATTATCAAGAGTCCCTCAGTTTTAATTCCATCACACGGGCGAGATTCTCCGCAAATGCGGAGAGTCGTAAAGGCTGCCGTGAAACTGGCCGTGTTTCACAGCAGCCTTCACGCCCATTCCCGGGACCCGATTCTCCCCTCCCATTGGGGCTAGGAGCGGGACCCCAGGAATCACGACGTCGCGGACTTAACGACCATCGTTAAGGCCGCGCGCCAGATGACGCGCGACCGGCTCCAACCCGCGCATGTGCGGGTGACGTCATCACGCTATTGACGGAACCCACGCACGCGCGGTTCCGCATTTCTCCACCGCCGCCCGACAAGATGTGGTGGCTTGATCTTGTCGGGCGGCGGAGGGGAAATAGTGCGTCCCTTTTGGACGCAGGCCCAACGATCGGTGGGCACCGATCGCGGGCCTGTCCCCTCCCGAGCACAACGATGGTGCTCCCGCCCCAAACGGGCCTCTTGATGCCCCAAACGGCATCCAGCACCCGCTTTTACGATGGCAGCAAGCAGGTGTGTTTGCTGCCGTGAAAAAACAGGCGTAAAGGCCCGGCCGCTCGGCCCATGGGCCGCGGAAAATCGCCACTCGCCGTAAAAAACAGCGAGCGGCGATTCGTGACGTGGGTCAGGCGAGGGGGGGGAGAATGTCGGGAGGCCCTCCCGCTATTCTCCCAACCAGCGTGGGGGGCGGAGAATCGCACCCTTTGTCTTTGTGAAAATCCTCTCAGTTGGGAAACTATTTCTGTGTCAGAGAATAGTGCAGAACAGAAGGATACCATTTGGCCCATGAAGTCTGAACGAGCTCTGTTGAAGAGCAATTCAGTTAGTCCCATACCCCATTTGCTCTTTCCCCACACCCGTGCAACATTTTTCTCCAATTTTTGCTGGAGTTAATATTGGAGTTGCTTCCATCGCCCTCTTGAGGCAGTGCATTCCAAACCGTAACCACTCGTTACGTCAAAAGCTTTTCCCTCACGCTGGCTCTGATATTTCAGCCCCACCTTCATGAGGTTAGCGTAAAATTACATAATACATATACAATATGTATTTATGATAAATATATTTATGACATACAGTGTTTCCATGAGTTAACATTTTCTGGCACAGTGTTAGTATGCTGCTGAATAACTGGAAACATCTTTAATTTGTACGTTGGTTGACATGAGATGCCTGAGTGATGGCAGTAAATGTATTTGCTGTAAAATTAAGCCAAATAATGTTACTTTTAAATGCGTTGAGAAAACTTTGCACGAGCCTGCATTTAGAAAGTATGGCTTAGATTAATCTAATTGCTTTGTCCATTGTTCTATTTTGCTGAACTGGAAAAGCTCAAAATGAATTCCATTATTTAACGGAAATATTTCCAAGGGCACGATTCCCCGAAAAAATTTCTAAGTGTGGTCATGAGCGGAAAATGCTGTGAACATCCCGGCGCCCAGCCTGGTGAGGCCGGCAATGCTATTCAACATTAATTGGTCCACTTAATGAGGCCCCACATCATTGGTACTGCCAAGGTGCCAGCCTCGCAGTTCCAAGGTATCCGGGTGCCAGAGGGAAATCCAGGATTGTGCCCTGCCCTGTCCCTGACCACCCAGTTGTCTCCAATGAACTGAGAGACCCCCCCCAGGGGCCATTACACCTGGTCTAAGTTTGTATGGACCAATGCTCATCAGCACCCGCATGACCACTCGCTGGGAAGCCTATTAGTTCCCGGGAGGACATTACATTGAACTTACAACCCTCTAATGAGATGGAGATTGGTCTCAATTGGTGTCTCATCAGGTCTGGGCAGAATCCAGAACCTGCCAACAGGCACAGGCCAGCTAGAATGTGAACCGATTCGTGCCTGGCACGAATCCAGACTTCGCCATTTCCGGCGTTTTAGCCAGCGTTCCTAGATCTGGGTCGGGTGCAACGCAGACAATAAATCGCATCCGAGATGTATTTAAATATTATTTGATGTCAAACAGTGCATTATTTTGATTTTCTGTGAATAAAGTTATTGTTTGAGATTTTTTTTGAAAAGCCCAGCATTTTCTGGGCCTCTCAGCATCTCCCTCAGTGCTTAGCAATCAATGAAGTACTGCCGAAGTGTCGTCACTATTGTCATGTTGGAAACATAGCAATCAGTTTGAAGATAGCAAGGTCGTACAAAGAGCAATATGCTAATGACCATATAACCTGTTCTGTGACATTGATTAAGCGACAAATATTGGCCTGGACATGGGGATAACTCTGCTCCCCTTCTTTGAAATAGCGTCACGTGAGTTTTTACATTACTGAGAAGGAAGAGGGGGCTTCAGTTTACAGTGACATCTAAATGACAGCACCTCCAACACTGTGGCTTTCTCTTAATACTGCACTGGATTGACAGCCTTGGTATTGGTGCAGAAGTTCATAGAATCACTGCAGTGCAGAAGGAGGCCATTCAGCCCATCGAGTCTGCACCAACCCTTCGAAAGAGCACTTTTACTCATGTCCACTCACCCTTCCACCCAGCCCTATCCCTGTAAACCCATAAACTAGCCTGCACATCCCTGGACACTAAGGGGCAATTTATCATGGCCAATCCACTTAACCCATACATGTTTGGACTGTTGGAGGAAACCAAAGCACCCGGAGGAAACCCACGCAGGTACGATGAGAACGTACAGACCTCACACAGACAGTGACTCAAGGCCAGAATTGAACCCGGGTCCCTGGCGCTGTGAGGCAGCAGCTGTTCTGGAATTCTGGAGGGGGTCTTGAAACTACAGCCTAAGAAACTGTAGCCTGCAGCTGATGCCAAAATGGTAAATACTTTTGTCCCCCATGATTCGTTTTGAATCAACTGCATTTTGAGTTCTACCATTCTCATCTAAGTCAAAATGATGTTTGTCCAAACCAGACTCTAGAAACTTTAGCAAGTGCAGTACTGAAGGAGTACTATCCTGCCTGAGATGACTTGCCTTGTTGCTCAGGCACTTCATTTTCTGGTACTTCAACATTGTGTAAGAAGACAACTTCAAAGAACCGGAGAAATCCATAATACTAAACGGAGAGCAGCAATATTTTTCTCATAGTCAGGACTGTCTTGTATTTTTAAAATTGTTTTCTTGAATGTGAACATTTGTTGTCCATCACTAATTTCTCTTGGGAAGGTGATGGTAAGCTGCTTTGCTGAACCATCTGGTGTAGTTACACCCACTGTGCGTTAGGCCAGGAATTCCAGGATTTTCACCCAGCAACAATGAAAGACCAGCAATATTGTTCCAAGTCAGGATGGACGAGTGGCTTGGAGGGGAACTTGCAGGTGGTGATATTCTCTCGCACACACCTGCTGCCCTTGGTAGAGATCATGGGCTGGATTCTCCTAGCCTCTGCACGAAATTGGGACCAGTGCGGAGGCGGAGAACGGGCATCAATGGCGAAATCCGGTCTGACGCCACTCCCCGGAGAATCGCCGCAAATCACGCGCCTGCGGTCTACATGGCACGGGTAGAGGGCCATTGACAGAGGCCCCGCCGCGATTCACCGAGGGTAACTGGCCGAGTTCCGACGCGTGGTTCTAACCACGTTAACCTAGTGGGGGGCAGGGGGATCCTTCACCGGGGGGGGCCTCATGTACGGCCAGGCAAGCGATCGGGCGGCATCGATCCGCGGGCGCGCTCAATCTCGTGGTGACCTACTTCTTGTATCAGGGTCCGCGGTGCGAGTCTGCCATGTCGCACGGGACGGTCGCCGCAGGCCGCATGACTCCTGACTGGAAGTGCAAGGCCCCGTATCCGCACACAGAGCTGCGAGAAGCACTCCGGGATCCTGCTAGCCTCCTGCAGGTTGGAGAATCACTCTGGACTTTTTTTAAGGAAAGTTCAGAGTGAAATGCCTGCGTTTTGACACTGGCGTGGGGACATAACCCCATTATTAGAGAATCCCACCCCATGGGTTTGGAAGGTGCTGTATAAGGAGGCTTGGTGTCTTGTGGTGATATATCTTACATATCGCACGCATAGCTATCACTACGTATTACTGCTAGAGCAACCAAATGTTTAAGGTGGTGGATGGTGGGCCAATCAGGCAGTCCGGTTTGACTTGGATGATGTCACCTTTCTTTGTGTGTTGCTGGAGCCACGCTCATTAAGGCAAATGAGAATATTTTATGACCCTCTTAGCTTGTGCCTCGTAAATTGTGCAAAGGCGATACAGAATCCTTTCTGATCATTACTTAGAAGTATTAGGGTTATAATTTCCTTATAATCCTTGATGTGGAGATGCCGGTGTTGGACTGGGGTGAGCACAGTAAGAAGTCTTACAACACCAGGTTAAAGTCCAACAGGTTTGTTTCAAACACGAGCTTTTGGAGCACTGCTCCTTCCTCAGGTGAATGAAGAGATATGTTCCAGAAACATATATATAGGCAAAGTCAAAGATGCCAGACAACGCTTATAATCTTTAGCTTAGAAGATATCTATGGTCAAATTATCTGTGGATTTCCACAGCCAAAGAGCTGGGTGATGGTTTGAATTAACTTTGCTGTTTTTTGACAAAAGCCCTTTCTCAGCATTCAGTTCAACAACTGAACTTCATTTGCTGAGGTCAGTTTCAAACTGAAACTTATTTCATATTTCCCCAACAAATCTGTAACGCTTGAGACAATTTGTAGCATCCTAATGACTTGCTACCATGAGCACTGTTAATACAGTAGCCGTTAAAGCTCCTCCGCATAATAGAATGTTGCATGGCATCTAAATGCTTGTAAACAAGGGCACTTAAACTTGCGAGTTGACTCAATTCTAATAACATGTCATTGAAATCATTTATTCAGACGAGTGAGTTGAAGTACTATCCTAAACTTCTATTTGTCTGTTTCAGAAACAAGTCTCAGTGCCGTTTGTCATTCTAACTTACCTGCCTCTGTAAAATGGGTCCCAGAGTTGCCTGCCTGCCACTCAAATGCATCTGGCTCAGATGATTGAATACCAGGTCGGCCTATTTCTGGAATCAGCGTTCACATTAGGGTGGCATGGTGGCACAGTGGTTAGCGCTGCTACCTCACGGTACCGGGACCTGGGTTCAATTCTGACCTTGGGTGACTGTCTGTGTGGAGTTTGCATGTTCTCCCCATGCCTGCATGGGTTTCCATCGGGTGCTCCTGTTTCCTCTCAGCCCGAAGTTGTGCAGATTAGGTGGAATAAGAACTAGGAGCAGGAGTAGGCCATCTGGCCCCTCGAGCCTGCTCCGCCATTCAATTAGATCATGGCTGATCTTTTGTGGACTCAGCTCCACTTTCCGGCCCGAACACCATAACCCTTAATCCCTTTATTCTTCAAAAAACTATCTATCTTTACCTTAAAAACATGGCCATGATAAAATTGCCCCTTAGTGTCTATGGATGTACAAGTTAGGTGGGATTATAGGGATAACCTGAAGAGAGGGCCTAGGTAGTGTGTTCTTTCAGAAGGTCAGTGCAGACCCGATGGGGTTGAATGACCTTCTTCTGCACTGTAGGGATTCTATTGTTCTATTATCTAATTTAACCCAAAATGTGCCTCTTCTCAAACTCATCTATTTGTTTCTGTGGCCCAGGAATAGCTACTCTGACTTGTGTATCTCAGTTGTGAGCTGTTCTGCTCTCGTCATGTAGGCTCAAACATCAGATGAAGTATTTGAAGAGCCTCATGGCGGAACGGTGTTTAGCACTGCTGGATTAATGAGCTGGGTCTCTTTTCCCTTGGAAAAAGAAACGGAAGGGTAATCTAATAAAAGTCCTTCTGAAAGCTTTTGATTAAGAATGGGCATGATCTAACAGGCCGGTAAATCTCGCGAGAGACCTTTCGCAAGATTGTTACGACCTCACGAGGAATATCAAGATCCCACAAAGCGTCGCGATCTGAATCACTCCTAAAATGTGTGGGATCCAGATTTGCACATTTAAGTGCGTAGTTAAGTTCATTTAAATATGTTTGCACTGGAATTACTCAGGGAAAGGGACCTAATGGCCTTGCCTCAGAGAACCCCAAGTGGGTGCTATGTAGCATTGGTTCCCACAAACGTGGACCAGGCGTGCCCGCACTTGGGGGGGGGGCAATCTCCCAGGCAATTGGGCGCCCTGGGTGACGGGACACTGGGCAATGCCACCTGGGCATTCTGGCAATGTCACGGTGCCCAACTAGCACTTCTCGGCTTGCAGGGGGACTGCCAGGGTGCCAGGCTGGTATTGCCAAGGTCTCCGGGTGGTATCTTTCCTATGCAGGGATCGGGCCCAGGGTGCCCTGCCCTTATGATGTGGGGTTCAGGGTGGTTGAGGGGGGGGGACTTCACGATTCCCTAATTGGTACATTGGGGCATTGGGGAGGTCCAAGGGGCCATGGTTGAGGGTCCAGAGATTTGGTCGCTACTTTTAACTGTTCGTGCACAGGCGAGCTGAGATTGTTATTGCAGGACGTAAGCCGAAGTGCGGCCTCGACAGGGCATTCTGCGCCACGGCCCAAAAACGAAGCAGAATCTCATTTAATAGTGGGTTCGCTCTCGGGCATCAAGAGCTAAGAAACACCCCCAAATGGGCCCAAAACGAGATGCAGTTTCATTTCCTTTAAATCACGTCCAATGTTTCCTCTTGGGGTAATGATCATAACTTATAGATTATCAAAATAAGATAGTCTCCAAGAAGAGGAATTCAGAAAGAATGTCTTTGCCCAAAGAGTAATGAGATTGTGAACCTAACTCAGTACTACAGAGAGTGGTTGAATTGGATAGTGTAGGTGCATATCAGGGGAAGCCAGCCAAATACATGATGGAGAAAGGATAACAGGGTTACAGTGGTAGATTTAGATGAGGAGAAGGCTCAAATTAAGTATAAATGTTGTCACGGGCTACTTGAGCTTACCGGATTGCTTCTGTGCCATATATTTGAGGTTTGGGGGAGTGGATGATTATCTCAGAAGGGGGTGGGAATAAACCCTTCATGATGAGGCCAAGAAGGGATTTGAAAGGAAATACGATAATGCCGAAATCAAGGATGAATTGGAATTGAAGTATAGCAGTAATAAAGGCACGGATGAGAGAGGGGCAGAGTTATACAATGTTCAACGTTAAGAATGTGGAAGCCGGCATTAACACCAAGGTTGCAAACCAGCCTGGTTCAACTTCAGGCAATTGGGGAGAGCGATGACGTTGGTGGGTAGGGAGTAGAGTTTGTGGCAAAGACACTGGCTTCGCTCTTTGAAATATTTAGTTGGAGGAAATTTCTGGTTTGTCAAGCAGCTTAATAATGTACTGCAAGTGGAGGGGGTCATAAGAGTTGATGGCAGGGTAGAGCTGGGTATTGTCAGTGGAAATTGACACAGGGATTTACTATTCACGTTCTCAGCCAGAGTGAACGTGCCAATGGGTCAGCAGCCTTTTCTCCTGTAATATATAAATTGGGGTGATCTTTTGAAATTAGGAATTCTTCATTTTGTCCTGCTAACTGCAAGATGAAAAAACCTTGGCAACACATTTCTCTTTTCAGCAACACATTTTTTTTAGATCTCATCTTTTGAGGAAGTGAACACTCTGTAGCTATCTCCACGGATGCTGGAATCCAATTAGAGCTTAACTTTGCTGGGAAGCCTCTTATATGAAACATGGTACGAATGCTAAGAAATTTCACTGTTCTTCATTAGAATTTAATAAGAAGCTCCTACAACTGAGTTCAGGCCCCTGCTGAGATCCAGTTGTGGAACGTACATGTCGGTGGTGTGAGACCACTAGAGGAAGTGTCAAATAAAACCTGCAATTAGGAGGCTGTACTTCTCATGTTTAAATGACCTCATAAATATAGATTAGGGGTCTGTAGACTGTTTCACTGAAGGTTGAGAATAATTTAAAATTTTAATTAAACTTTGCAGATCCTCGTAAATACTCATTGATGCTAATAATTATAAAGCAGCAGTCAACAAAAATTCATCTTAACTGAACCAGTCTAATTTGAGTTTTAGACAATAATGCTATCAACGTACACTATTTTCTTGTTGTTTCCATTCCTTTTTTTGTAATTTTCATCAAAGAGCGTTTAGCAAACATATTTTATAATAATTTAAAGAACCTACCTAAATTATTGGAAGCACTTGAGTTTGGATCATTACCTGACTGGTTGAGTATTCAGTATCCCACCACTGCAGGTGGGGATATATGAATTCAATAAAAATCTAAATTGTGCTTTTGTATATCCTTTGAATCTCACATATCATATCCAGACTGGGGTGTTGCATTAATCCAGCCTCCTGCCTGTACCTCTCCTAAAATGACCAGTGTTTTAAAGCTGTGTCTATTGGCATGTCTTCTAATTTAGCTTCTTAGCTCCAGGGAAGTATATTCACCATTTCAACAGGACAGAAATAATTCAACAAATATTCTTTAAACCTGAATATAAAGAAAGATTGAAGAAACCCAGACTGCTATTGAAGGACAGAAACGCCTCATTACAGATTTATTGTTATTTAATGGAATTCTTTGCAAAATAAAACTGAAAGAGCCGTTGAAGAAAACTATGCCTTCTGACTCAGCCATTCACTTGCTTGATTGCATGTTGTAAACTTGTGTGAATATCACAAGAGAGAACTATGGAAATATGTATACGCAAATCATTGAAGATGGCAGGGCAGTTTGAAGCGTGGTTATAAAAGCATATTGGATCCTGTGCTTTATAACTACAGGCATAGAGCATAAACACAAAGGAGTTCTACATCCACTGCTTTACCTTCATCCACGTGCTTAGTCACCTCCTCAAAGAATTCAATAAGACTTGTGAGGCAAGACCTACCCCTCACAAATCCGTGCTGACTATCCCTAATCAAGCAGTGTCTTTCCAGATGCTCAGAAATCCTATCCCTCAGTACCCTTTCCATTACTTTGCCTCCCATCGAAGTAAGATTAACTAGCAAAATTCTGACAGCCTCACCAACCCTGGATCTTGCACTTTAATGTGAAGGCTCTACAGTGAGTGCAGCAAAGATTTACAAGAATGTTTCCAAGGATAAAGGTCTTCAGTTGTGTGGTTAGCTTGCAGAAGCTTGGATTATTTACCTTTCAGGACATTTGATCGAGGCGTTCAAAATCATGAGGGGTCTGGATAGGGAGAAACTGTTCTCATTGACGGCAGGATTGAGATTTAAGGTGATTAACAAATTATCCATCAGCCACATGAAGAACAGATTTTTGTTGCAGCACATCTTTAGGATCTGAAATGCACTGTCAGAGACTGTGGTGGAGGCAGATTCAATTGTGGCTCTCAAAAGAGAATTGGATAATTTTCTGAAGAGAAGAGGTTTGAGGGCTACAGCGCAAAGGCGGGGAGTGGGACTAGCTGCATTGCTCTTGCAATGTGCCAGCATAGATATGACAGGCTGAAAGGCCTCCTTCAGTATTTCTCTATGGGGAGTATTTAATGGAGGCGAGTGAGGGTGTTCCCCACCAGCTGGACAGCCAGTGTGAGTCGCATGTCACCTTCTTTGGAGAATGCCTGCTGCATCAATTGCTGGTCAGTCACTTAATTGGACCATGGTGGGTCTTAGCCACGATTAAGGGGACGGGAGTCTCTGATCCTGAGGCTAAGTGTTGACGGCGTCATAAACGCCGTTGCGTTTCTTGACAGCGTCAACATGGACTCAGGAGCAGCAATTCTGACCCCTACAGGGGCTGGTTTAGCTCACTAGGGGCTGGTTTAGCTCACTCGGCTAAATTGCTGGCTTTTAAAGCAGACCAAGCAGGCCAGCAACACGGTTCGATTCCCGTACCAGCCTCCCCGAACAGGCGCCGGAATGTGGTGACTACGGGCTTTTCACAGTAACTTCATTGAAGCCTACTCGTGACAATAAGCGATTTTCATTTTTCATTCAGGGGGCCAGCACGGTACTGGAGCATCCCAGGCCTCTCCAGCTGCCAGTCCGCGGGGTCAGATAGGTGCCATGGGTCTGCACATACGCAGTGGGGCCGGCACCAATGTGCAGCGGCTCCCTTCTCCGCGCCAGCCCCGACGCAACATGGCATAGGGCTACAGGGGCCGACGCAGAACAAAAGAGGCACCCAGCCAGAGAGGCCGGCCCGCCGATCAGTAGGCCCCGATTGCGGGCCAGGTCAAAGTGGAGACACCCCCATCCCCCCTGGGGTCAGAACCCCTCCCCCCCCCCAACCAGGTCGCCCCCAAATGCATCCCGCTGAGGTCACGCCGGGTAAGAGCAGGTGTGGGCGGCGCCGGTGGGACTCGGCTTTTTAACGTGGCCGCTCGGTCCATCCCAGGCCGAGAATCGCCGGGGGGGCCCCGTAGAGTGGTCCCCGACCGGCGCCGCGCCGATCGCGCCGGCACTAATGGTGCCGATTCTCCACTCTCTGGAGAATCAGCGGACTGGCGTCGGGGAGGCATGGCACGATTCGCGCCAGTCCCGCTGATTCTCCGGCCTGGCCCCGGGGTGAGAGAATCCTGCCCAGGACCTCTGGAGCAGAAATCCCAGCAAGAGCTGTCATCCAAACGAAGGCCAGCAGCTCTTTATGATCAGTAATGCCACCAGAAATGGGGTTCCAGCTACCTACATCCAGAATCACCATGGACTTGGGCATGGGTGGGTGATGGGGTGGGGGGTGGGGAGAGCTCTCAGTGGGGTCACCCTTTCCCAAAGCTGGATCTCTCAATTAGGCACTGAGTTCCTTTGACTGAGGGACCCCCGTCTCCTGGAGAACACAAACGATCCTGACGCTCTTTAATTTTGTTCCAGTAAATCCCCTGCCTGGGCCTGATTACCCACTGACGGGGTCTCAATTGACAATAGGGTGGGAAGGCAGGCCACAGGCTTTCTTTCCACAGGCTTAATTGTGGCAATGGAGGGCAGGTAGCAGCAGCATCCCCATCCACTACCCTCATACCTGACTGGATACGCCCTGTAGCTACATTTACCATGCGGTAGGGCATTACATTTCACCCAATGATACCAGCAAATAAAACACCAATCTTCAGAAACAATAAAAGAAGAACATCCCGATCTCTTGAACTTCAGAAACATTTATACGATATTAGTTTCCTCAAGTCTGTTCCATCATTTAACTACATCATGTCTGATCTCTACCTCAGCTCCAGTGACACCCTAACCTATTTAAAAAAAAATGCTGGTTTCAACCTTGAAAATTTTAGTTGACCGACAGTCATGATTTAAGCAAGAAGAATTCCATATTTCCAATATAATCCCAAGGGTTCCTGCATCGGTCCAGAATTGAAATCGTCACAAGCAACTGGGAAAAAGAGTCAGCTGGGCAGAGAAAGTTAAAATTCTTCCCTTTCAGGTCCATCCATAATGATGTTACCCTGCGCATTGTTGACGAAGGTACTGAACGGAATGGATGATTTGGGGCAATCTTAACTTTTCTACCGCCAAGAATGGGCAATGGAGTTGATGATATGCCCATCTCACCTATTCATGACTACGTCAATTCTATTGATGAGCTGCAAAGAGCTAAATGTGTGTGTCATAATATCCACTCATGTATGTAATGAGATGCAGACAGGCAGTGATTGACACACAGGATGACCAATGAACACACAACACAAAACAACCAATCACCAGACAGGACACCACCACTATAAAGCCTACAGGGCATTCAGACTCTCCCTCTCTCAGGACCCAGCTACTGAGACAGTCAGAGTGCACAAGCTAGTGAGCACTATTACCATGCGGTAGCTAGTAAGTCTAGTCAAGCCAGTAAGAGGTCATCAGTTAGATTAGTAGAGTGTCAACCCACAGCTGAACATGTACAGCAGTCCACTAGTTAAATAAAACAGCGTTGGATCATCTCCTGTGTCAGATGTTTGTTTCTAGCTTCACTGCATCCAGTTGCAGTCAACGTCGAACCAACCTGCCTAACACATCAGTGTGCTGCACTGTTATTTGGTGATTTCAGACACAAAGAAACTGGCTTAAAAAGTAATTGAGCAGATGTGGGGCACGATTTAACGATAAAGGATCAAAGTCCCATAGTGAGCGTGTTTAGCCGCGTATTTCCCGGCACTTGCAGCGCCGAGAAACACATGGCTGTAAAATGCCACCCACGTTAGATAAGAGGCCTCAGCGGGGAATGCGCGTAAAGGCCGAACATGGCCCGGTTTTGTTCACTGAGGAACCCGCTCGTTGGAACTCCTCAGCGCAACAAGATCAGGACACCATTTTTAAAATGGCATACCGATCTCCGAGGCCTCTGACATGTCCCCTCAAGCCCCAATGTACTATGTGAGGGTCCACAAAGTACCCCCACAGCCCCTACGATATCCGTGCAAGGCACCCTGGCCTGAACAGTAGCAGACAATACATGCAGCTTGGCACATTGACAGTGCCAACCTAGCGCACTGGCAGTGCCACCTAGGCACCTTGACAGTGCCAGACTGACACCCAGGTGGAACTGCCAGGGTGCCAGGTTAGCATTACCAGGCTGGTACCTGCAGTGTCAGGGTACTGCCCTGTCCAAGGGCATGCACCTGGGAGCCTCAAATCCCCTGGAAGACCCACACTAGTGCCATTTCATCTGGTTCCCATTTTGGAGACTGTACTGAACAGCACTCACTTGATGGGCTGGATTCTACAATTCTGCAGCTATGTCTCCAGGATCCATCTGGTCTTACGACCAAAAAGTCAGCGCGACCCCCACATCAATCCTCCGCCCAGTGGGGAGGCTTGCAGCCGCGCCGCGTAAAGCCCCTGGCTTTACCTGCGGATACGGCCATGCATGCGCAGACCTGCAGCGGCCGCGCCGTACAACTTAGCTCCGGTCACGCACAGACCCGGCCTGCCAACAACTTCCCCCGTAACCCCTCTCACCACCCCCCACCAGTTCCCCCATCCCCCGCCGAAACCCCTCCTGCCACCGGAACAGCTCCCCCCCCCCCACTCCCGACTCTGGCGCCACTGGACACAATCCACAGCCACCATGCGATGTCCCCAAAAAGTGAGAGGACACGATCCCCACGCCGTCAGGGACTCAGCCCATCGGGGGCAGAGCATCGGGGAAAGGCCTCTGATGATGTCCTGAGACCTTCTCGAGGGCATGGGGCATAGTCCACAAGTACGCCAGTTATAAGGGGACGGAGCATCAGAAAAAAATAGCTCTGCCCCGATTCCGGCCTAAAAATGGATTCTCCGGCCAATTTTCTTTTTGAAAAAATATACTTTATTCATAAAATCTCCAATAAACATTACAGAACATTTTGAAATGTACATTTCCATCAAAGTTACATATTCACTTGACTTTCTTACATTCAATAGGGATGACATTCCACACTTTCCCTGTTTACAATTCTTTCGGAAGTATTTACATCGCCATGTATCTTTCAATACTTTGATCCATTGGCGTGTTAATGACCCAGACCGAGGGGCTTTGTACTGTTACCCGCCCCTCGGAGTACATTTTCTGGTAAGTCCTTACACAGTGGTCTTTCCCCATTGCGCCTTGGCGGCAGCTGCCCCAAGCTTGAGTGTGTCCCTCAACACGTAGTCCTGGACCTTGGAATGTGCCAATTGCCAAACGCGATTTTAGCGTCAGCGATCGGAGGTTTCTGAAGTGATAGAAACTCAGGAATCTGCACATTAAAGTGAGAAAATGCTATCTTGCTCTAAAATGCAGATTTGCTAAAAACAATGGGCGGGATTTACATTGCAACATTACGCGAGATCGTGTTAGATCTCGCAGGGCATTGCGAGCCGGGTAAATTCCAAGAGTGGGATCTTCCGGCTTTATTCGCCCATACTGCGCTGCAGTGTGCTGCTTTTCAGGTGCAGCATGGTTATTCAATCGCGCCCGTAGCGTGTTGTGTATCACCACCATCGTATCATGTTACTGGCTCTTAACAGGAACCTACCAAACACTATGGGCTGGATTCTCCTATTTTGAGGCTATGTCCGGAGGAAGTGTCTAGTTTTATGTTGAAAGGTTGGCGGTGTCCCCACACTGATGGGGGGCTAGCAGCAGCTCCACTTCAAACACCCGACGTTCCCGACATAAACGGCCTGAGAATTGCTGGGTCCATGGCTGTGCATGCGCACGGCGACGATGTGCAGTGGTCATGCCGTACAACATGGCGCTGGCCAGCCTAGACCCGGCCTGCCAGGTAGTGCCCCCCTGTAAGCCCCTCACCACCTCCGGACCACCCCCCAGCAGTCCCACACAGTCCGCAGCCGCCACGCACGGTTGTCGAAAACTCAGAGCACATACGTCCAGCACCATCGGGAACTTGGCCCATCGAGTCGGAGCATTGGGGGATCGCCTCCAGGTGACGTTCTGAGGCCTTCTCAACGGCGTGCAGTGTACTACCCGATGATGCCATTTTGGAGGGGGCGGAGCATCTGAAAAATGGCGCTGGCCTCAATTTGGTTGCAAATGGGGATTCTCCACCCGATTGCCGAATACGATTTTGGCGTTGGGCAACTGAGAATCCTTCCATATTGGGACGATTCTCCCCAAAAACTAAGACAAAGAGTAGGATTCGCTGTTTGGAAGAATTATGTTGTCTTGCCAGAAATAGAACCGCTCCTGGTCTGCGATGGCACTCGGAGTGGGGCCCAGCAGGAATCACTCCCCCTTGCGATGATTCATGGCAGGGTGCTCGGGATTTTGCTCTGCCATTCCAAATCCCGCTATCAGGCCGACAGATACAAAGTTTCCTATCCCCCCACAATGCAAATCCTGCCTCAGCAACCCCCTCTCTTCCACCACCACCCCCGGCGAGTAGGGGAATTCTCCCCTACACCACCACTACAGGAATTGGTGGTTCACTCCCCATAGCATGCACGTATGAGGGCGACACCAAACCCCTCCACTGAACCCACCCCCCCCCCGCCCCCACCTGCCATATCAGAGACTCCAGCTTTCTGCTGTGAAAAGAGTAAGGCAAACACTGAGCTGCTTTTAATGTGATGAAGACCTGTCAGTCATAGCAGGAGTATTCAAAGCAGGGTAATGGAGATGCATTCAAGCATGAAGGGAAAGATCAATGAACAATCCACCAAGCAGCTGTCATTGGAGTAATAGAACTGTCAATCACTGTCTAATGCAATGTATTGCTGTGTGAAATTGAATGCAAGATCTGCATTTCAAAGGCTGTCAAGGGATTTAAAGCTCTTTTGAAGTGTACTGTGCTTTTGAGGAAGCCTCTGACACTTGTAACCTTTGCTGTTTCTGTCTGAGGCAGAAGTATCTGATGGGAGGATCTCTGTTTGGGGAAGCTTATCTGTTTGGGGTGGGGGGGAGGTCTTGTCACCCTCATTCATTCATGCTATGGGGGGAGAGGGAGTGTTGACCCACATTTCCCACAGTGGTGGTGTGGGAGGGGAGTGAGCGACAATGCCCCTCATTGTTACGGGAGAGGTGGAGTGGAGGGGCCTTGCATTGGACCATTATTGGGCTGCCAACTCAAAATGGCGGCCAGGTACCTATATTCCAAACGAATCTTGTGAGATCCCCTCCATGCATAAATTTGAATAGAGAAGTGAAGTGAAGTGAACTTGCTACCGGGTGCTACTCCGAGCGCCAGCGGGGACCAGGAGAGATTCTACTCTGGAGGGAGCACGTAGTCATCAGAATGGAGAATCGCAGAGTCACTACAGCGCAGGAGGAGGCCATTTCACCAACCTTTCAAAGAACCACCCAACCTAGGCCCAATCCCCCTCTCCCTGTAGCCCCAGTGTAAGGGGCAGTTTAGCATGGCCAATCCATCTAGCCTTCCCATCGTTAGACTGTGGGAAGAAACCGGAGCACCTGGAGGAAACCCACGCAGACACGGGGAGAACATGCAGACTTCACACAGACAATTCTTTCACCCAAATATATAGGAACATGAGTAGTCCCAATCTAAATGGAACAAAATTAAATGGTAGTGCTAAAACTCTTGCCACGAACAATTACAATGCAGGGAATGATCCGAATAAGATAACTCAAGCAAAATACAGCCTCCAAAAATAATTCAAATGGCGACATTCCTCTAAATTCTCATACTTTCAGAGTACAAACTTTCAACTATGAAAACCTGCGTCGTAGCAAATCAATCTGAACATATTTCCAGAGAGATCACTAGGCCCCTCATTATCAATAATTAATGTTGCATTTTCACATAAAAGTGATGGGCCTCCCTTATTTTTAGCTGAAATTTCCTGTGCCTAAATCCCACCTGATTAGAATTGCGTGTGATTTACATTTCTTGTGAAGTTCGACGAGCATAAATCTGTTGGAGTCACTTTTGACCCCAACATTGCATTCGTACTACTTTGGATGGAGGTGAAGATAGGAAAAGTCAGCCGTGTTTTTGTTTTACCTATGTTTTAAAGGGTGCTCTCTGCTTTGTCTGTGGAAGAATGCCAGCATTCATCCAGATACGGTGACAAAAAAGGTAATGATCAGGTTCAGCAGGAAAGTTAATCTACTGTGAGCTGATTCGCCAACAGTGTGTGTGTCGTAGGTCACATGTCAGGAGCGGGGAGACTCCATTACAAATATAAGCAGTATCCTAATTCTTATATCACTCAAATCATCATTTGAGTCTGATCCCAATAACCCACGGAAAATAATGAAGTGGAATCCTGTAAGTTATTAAATGCCTGTGAGGCACCTCAGCAATAGAAAACACCATCCTGTACGTATCTTATATTACATCTGTTGGTGTGACAGTGCAACATTCCTTGTTATCTCAGCTGTAATCAGTTGATATATAACAATAAAGCATTATTGCATTTATGAAGGAACAATTATCATTCAAATTTACGGATTCCTTATCCATCAAAAAGATCTTGTCAACATACTCTCTTGAGGTTTAACTAATCTGAAATATTTTCTACATCAAAGGTTTTGTAATTAACAGCTTTAGCTGCTTATTGCTTTTGCCATAAGTGATTTGTCAGCAGATCGTCTATTGAATCTTCGCTAAGTGTGCTTGTGCTCGGGAGTAAAGGAAATGGTCGGTGATAAATAAGCCTTGCATTACCCTAATTACCTTTGAACCTTAGGGGAGTTTGAATTATATTGTGGGATGGAACATGTGAAATAATTTTATTTGTTATTGCTTCATTTTCTACTAAAATATTAACTCTCAGAACACAAGAACAAATTAATTTTAGTTCTCCTGGTGTCCTAGCTGATATTGATCATTCAACTAGCATCACTGAAACGGATTAACTGGCCCTTATTCTCATTGCTCTATGCGGACCTTGCAGTATACAGATTGGACCTCATACCTGTACATTACTACATGATTTATACTTCAATAGTATGAAGCACTTTGAAATATCTTGAGAGCATGCAGAGTGTTATATAAATGCAAGTTTATTCTTTATTTTTGTCCAATGCAAACATAGGAAACAGCAGAATCACATATATATGCATATCTGCACATGTTTACATACAAGTGTCTAGATGTACAAAGACCCACATGTGTTGTTCTTTGTGAATCTGTTATCAGGATGGATGTCATAGTGTTCACAGAAGCTAAGTTGATTAACAAAGCTAACTTTATTTGCACTACTTAAATTAAGCTTGACCACTTACTCCTGTAGTAAACAATAATTATATTAATCTGCACTCTTAATAACAGTTGTCTCTACAATCTCTCCTATGACTCTATTGCAGCCTTCCCTCTCCCAGAAGCCTCAGAGTCAGTGTTTTATATAGTACTGCATCTAGCTCCATCTAGTGGTTAATTGTAATGTGACATTAACTCTTTGTATACTGAACATTTCTATAATGTTACACCACATATGCACAATACACAGACACACCTTAACCTACAATGACACACCTGTGTGAATGGAGACAATTGCGTGTGCAATTAATTTACATTTGACTTAACTGTTCCAACACATTCCTGGCCAGCCTTCCACATCCTCCCCTTCATAAGCTTGAAGTCATCCAAAATTGTGCCACCTGTATTCCAACTCACACCAGGTCCCATGCATCAATTGTCCCTGTGCTTGCTGATCTACATTGGATGCTGGGTGGGTGGGGTGAGGGTGGTTGGTGGTGAGGGTGGTTGGTGGTGAGTGGGTGGGGTGAGGGTGGTTGGTGGTGGGTGGGTGGGGTGAGGGTGGTTGGTGGTGGGTGCGTGGGGTGAGGGTGGTTGGTGGGTGGGGTGAGGGAGGTAGGCTGGTGCCGTACGGCCAACATTGCTGGGCGATGCCCTAACATTACGGTCTGGGGGTGGGGGGTGAGGGATAGACAACATGTCATCATTGCCCATATGCGCCCCCCGGCCCCCCGCAGTCAGGTGCCATAGGCTGCATGGTCGCAGCAGTTGCCAGCTGGCACCTGGGTGGGCAACCCCCCCCCCCCCCATCTCCGGCACTCACACTCAACCCCCCTCCCCGGCATTCTTACTCACCCCCACCCCCCTCTCCGCACTCACCCTCACCCCCCCTCCCCGGAACACACCCTCCCTGGCACTCACCCTAACCCCCTCCCTCCCCGGCATGCACCCTCCCCTGCACTCACCCTCACCCCCCCCCCCATTCCCGGCACTCACACTACCCCCCATCCCCGGCAGTCACCCTCACCCCCCCTCACTGGCACTCACCCTCACCCCCCCCCCCCAATCTCCGGCACTCACTCCCCCTCCCCGGCACTCTCACTCACCCCTCCTCCCTGGCACTCGCACACACCCCATCCCTCCCTGGTACTCTCTCCCACTCCCCACCCCCGGGACCACCCCACGCCAATCCCTAATTCCGTGCTGGCCGGCGTTAAATAGGTGGTTTGATTTACGCCGGCGTGACCCGTGGTCACGTTGGTGGGACTTCGGCCCATCCAGCCTGGAGAATCAGAGCAGCCCCGGGGCCTATGGCATCACGCCGGTCCTCGCTATTCTGCGAGGCTTGCGGCGCGATTCCCGTCGGTGCAAATGTTTGGCTGCCGGAGAATATCACGGGCGGCGTTGGGGTGGTGGGACGGGATTCACACCGTCACCCTGCGATTCTCCGACCCTGCTGGGGATCAGAGAATCCCGCCCATAACTTTTCGTCTATCCACCCATGACTTTTTTTGGTACAGCCGTGTTGGTCAGAGATGGAAAATACTTCAGCCAGGGGGTCAATCAATTGAATGAAGCAAGAGTGTCTGCTCAGGTCAGAATCCAGTATTTGAATAGTTTGAGACGTTAAATAGTCTTGCTCTGGTCTCAGGAAGGTGATGAAATATTAATTTTTTTTAAGTACCACCTTACAAGCAACTAAGTACTGGCATGTCATTCTGCGGTCAACCTATCTCCCACAATGCATCCTTTTGAGATTTCTCGGCCCACTATTTCACCAGGGTGATAAAATTATGTAAATAAATAGATCAGCAAATCTATTTTAATTCTATCTTCTTAAACATATACGAGGTGTACATTAAGTGTTACAAAATAGATCTGCTTCTTTCTTTGAAAATGTCTTTTTCCTGCAAAATCATCGCAGAATCACAAAGAATAGACCATTCAGCCCGCCATGCTAATGCTAGCGCCACATCTCTGCTCCATCTCTCAAAAATAAATGCTTCTTCAAAGACAGAACTGTGACAATACCCAAACTCCCTTCCGTCTGATTTTTTTTAACGTGCAATGTTTTCAGAAGTCCAATGAGTCCTTGCTGTTGATCAGTCCGTAACCACCAGCAGAGAACCTATTACAGCAATGCACAGAAATTAACTCTTCAATTTCCCACACTATTTTCCCTGTACCCTGTTGGTTTGAGATTGTCATTGCCTCAACCAGGCTAGAGGTTTGTTTGGGAGGTTGCTGAGGAAAGTCTTTATTGTTTTGCGGAGATGGGGAGGCGAAGTATTTAATTGTAATTAACAGCTAAAACACTTATCACATTAACAAGAAACCTAGCACTGCTCAGGGCACTAATGCCACACTGAGAACATGAAATGGGCAATTAAAATGTTAGTCCGATTTTAGATTAAATGAAGCTAAACTAATGATTATGGAAAGTATTAAGAAATGTAAAACTCTTGGGATACTTCAGCTGATGTGATTCATACTTCTATTGGGCATTGGGAGGATATTAGTGCTTGCCCCTGCAATATTTCCATGGCTTAGAGGTTGGATGGAGATTACCTGCAAATTGAGTTGCTGCACTGGCTTTATACCATCGTGGCTCAGGATGTGTCAATCAAGGCTTTCCACCAGAATGGTTTCCGAATCCATAATCCCAGATCTAACTTCTTTCTGAAGCACAAGCTAGCAGAAGCAATTGTAAGCAGAGCATTATCAATGAAAGACTTGCAATTGCATAACTCTTGTCATAACCACCTGATACCTCAAAGTGCTCAACAGCCAATGAAATTAATGGCTAGATTCACTGCCACCCGCAGCGGAGTTCCTGATGTGGCGGAGAATCCAGAGTGGGCCAAAAATGGGATCGGCGCCAGTTCCGATGCTCCGGACACCTGCTGGCGGCAGCATAGAGGGAGGATACAAATGGCGCGAATTGGCCCATATGTGTCCTCTCAACAGGCCAGGTACTGGATTCTCCAAGCCCTTGTGAATTTCCGGTCCTCTGGGCCGCGGCTTCACATGGGCGAGAATTGGTGCAGGACTTTCCCAGCGTGGACTTGGCGCGGTGGACCTCACGGTGGGCCAAAGTCCATCAGACGGCCATCCTCAGTCCACAATTCAAATCCTGCCCATCCCACCAGACACCAGCCCCCACCTCCATCAGAGATCCCACCTCACTGCCCCCCGTAACCAGAGGCCAACCATTTCAGAGACCTCCACAAGAAAACCCTGATTACAAAATGTCCCACCAGAATGGTCCCCCATTTCAGAGACCTTCCCACCAGAAACCCCCCCCCCCCATTGTGGAGACCCCCACCTTCCCCATTTGGGAAACCTCCACCAGAAACCTTCCCCTCATGGGAAACCTCCATCAGAATCTTTCACCATTGCAGTTGGAGGAGTCCAACCATGTGCAGGAGCAGGAGGTGGTGTCGACCTTCCATGCCACCCAGGCCAACACCGCATGGATGGCATCTGTGGTGGTGACATAGGGGGCAAGGGCTTTGCTATGGATCAGCATGTACAAGGGCATTCTGTACAAGCACTGGCTGAGGCCTAGGACAGGGCTCCCCTCTCACAGGCAGCCATGTGCCAGAGCCAGCTGGACATCGCAGCAGCACTCCTCAGCGTAGCCTAGTCAGAGCAGGCCATGGCTGAGAGAATGGGCGGCACTGCCCAGGCACCGGCCATGTGGTGCAGACACAGAGGGAGCTGGCCCAGTCCCAGAGGGAATTGGTGCAGTCATTGGCTGGATGTGTCACAGACCCAGAAGGTGGTGGCAGTCACAACGTAATGTGGCGCAATCCCAAATGGAGATGGGCAACTCCCTGTGCCCCATGGCCACAAGCATACACACCCTAGTTGAAACCTCAGGGGATGGTTCCACTTGCACCCCCACCCATGAAGTTGCCCGGAGGCCATCGGGCACCCTGAGGGAGGAGAAGGTGTTGAGGCCCGTGCTGGTGACTCCCGCAGGGCAGGTGCAGCATCTCGGATACCACGCCTCCCCCTGTCGCTGGCGCATCTGGTGGGCAGAACAGGGTAGCTCCATGCCACCTTGGACACGTGAGCAGCAGCTGGGCCCATCCAGGCTCGGTCGCCCCAGGAGACAGCCGGCAACGGGGACCCAGGTCACAGGGCGGGAATCGCAGCAGGCTGCCTCTACTCCTGATGTACCATCTGGGGCTCCACTGAGATGTAGAGGGCCCGTAAGGTCAGAAAATTAGACACCAGTAAACAACAGGTGCAGGGCACAGTTTAGTAGTAGGGACTAGGGCATGTACACGTATATAATTTGTGCACATTAAACAACTCTTCACACTGTTAGAGCACCAAAGCAGATTGTGTCAGACGGGTATGAATGATGGACTGGGAGGAGAAATGGGCGGACATTGTGGGTGGGCTGGAATCCACCCTCCCCCCCCCCCACCCCCCCGGTCCCGATTGTCCCCACCACCACCACCCCAGGGATCCAATGGGGGTTGGCTCCTGGGCAACAGCTGGACGGCTCTGGATGATGCTGAGAGGGTTGCCCACATCGTGGCGGCCTGCTGCATCCTCCACAACATTCCCACCCCAGCCAGCCCAGCCAGTGTCCTGCCCAATGGCCCACAGTTGCCCCTCTCTGTGTCCGGCCTCCTCTTTCTCCCTCAGCAGTTACGACTCCGGTATCACGTTTTTAAAAGCACAAGTCAACCTCGCCATCGGGAATTCAGCCCAGTGGAGGAGAAGAATCGTGGAGGCCCCGGAGAATATTGAGTCGGGCCCACTAATGATATGCCCATGGTATTTGCTGTACTTGATGCCGCTGTTGAGGCGACTGAAAATTGTGACTTGCCATCAAATTGGCCTGTGCCGTGATTTTGGCATTGGAACCGATTCTCCGCCCAATTGCAATTGCCAATTCCGGCGAAGGGTGGGATTCTCCGAATTTCCGAAGAAAGTGTCTGGTCTTACAACCAAAAAGATGGCGCCGCCCAACATACTGATCCTCTGCCCGGTGGGGTGCTAGCAGCTGTGCCACTTAAAGTCCCCGGCTTTACCTTCAGATATGAACGGAGAATGGTTGGGTCCGTGGCCATGCATGTGCACGTCGGCGACCCACAGCAGCCATGCCATACAACATGGCGCCAGCCACACGCGGACCGGGCCTGACAGATAGTTCCCCCCCCAGTAACACCACTCGCCATGCGATGTCTCCGAAAACTGACGGCGTTGAGAAGTCGGCCCATCGGGGGCGGAGTATCGGGGGAGGGCCTCAGGTGATGTCCTGAGGCTGTCCCGACGGTGTCCGTCCCATTTGTTGTCCATCCCTAATTGCCCTCAAGCTGAGTGGCGATTTAAAAAAAAAAGAGTCTACCGCATTGCTGTGGATATGGAGTCATGTAGACCAGACCCAGTGAGGATGGCAGATTTCCATCCCTGATGTCAATTAGTGAACCAAATGGGTTTTTACAACAATCCACAATGATTTCATGGTCATCATTACACTTTTAATTCCAGGTTTTATTACTGAATTCAAATTTCAACATCTGCCACGGCGGGATTTGAACCCGGTCCGGAGAGCAATTACCCTGGGTGTTTGGATTACTAGTCCAGTGACAATACCACTATGCCACCATCTCCCCGGTTGGCCATGGGTGAGGGGGACCTCCAACTTAAACTTTGAAATCTGGGCACCCTTAAAAAGATGCCCGATCTCGGAGGATCCTGTTGGCATTTTTCATTTCCCACTTCAAAAAAAATTCCAGTGTGGGAGAATTCAGTGAGAATTTCCCCAAGTTCTAAAAAATTGACAAAGGGGGAAATTCTCCCCCTCCCCAACTTTGCGTTACTCAGCAGCGTACCGTCGCTGGTAGCAGAATTCTCTGCTCCAGCCGCTGGCCAAAGGAATTTCCCATTGTGGCCACCCCACACCACTGGGAATCCCACTGGTTGGGGTGCACTGACAGTGGAACTGAGAATGGCGCCGGCGGAGAATTCACCCCCAAATGGAATCGTGCTGGAACAGCCGGCGGGATTTCTACCAGTTGTCCCACCCAAAATGATACTTAGAGCACAATTCAGAGAACTTTGTACGGGCGCATTTAGATGGGTGTTTCTCGGTGGCTGCATCCCACTATCCAACGGCACTTTGCCTTTATCTTCACCTCGGGGGATTCTCACTGCACAGAGTTTTTCTGTTGGGGAGCTGAAGCTCACCAGCAAGAAATACTTCTCGCAGATCGGGGCGCCATTTTGTCTGGCAGTCCCAATCTTTCAGCCCCAATCTTTCTTGGGGCAGCACGGTAGCACAAGTGGCTAGCACTGTGGCTTCACAGCTCCAAGGATCGCAGATTCGATTCTCGGCTTGGGTCACTGTCTGTGCGGAGTCTGCACATTCTCCCAGTTTCTGCATGGTTTCCTCCGGATGCTCTGGTTTCCTCCCACAGTCCAAAGACGTGCAGGTTAGGTGGATTGGCCATGATAAATTGCCCTTCGTGTCCAAAAAGGTTAGATGGGGTTTTTTGACCTGATTTCTGACCCCCTACTCAACCCCTAACCTTGGGGAGACCTCGGGAACTCCCCCCTCCCCAAGTGACAAGGTCCCCCTGGCCTGATCCTTGGCAGTGCCAACCTGTCACCTGGGCACCCTGGCACTGCAGAATAGCACCTTGGCAGTGCCAAGGGAGTGTCACCTTGCTCTGTCCCCCACCACTCAGGGGGACTCCATTGGCCAGGAAGACCGCTCAAGTGCCTTTACACCTGGTCCACGTTTGTGGACCCGGCGAGGCCTCCCAGGTACGGCTGGTGATGCCTGCGCAGCAGTTGAATCTGATTAAATATTCAGATCTGGATCTCACCCAGCGAGGGCACGATCCAGATCACTCCAGGTAGAGAGGGTTGGGTGACCCGTGAACAGCCCAGTGCAGAGCCGGATTTGGGGCTCGCCCACGAGCCACCCGTTGTACCCGACTCTGCCCCGGGATAATGGGATCGCTGAATCGTGCCCTTAGTTATTTTTTCAGAGAATCACCCCCCGCTTGCGACTCAGAGGGGAATGGGCTACTTCAAATCTTAGAAATTCGGAATGAGCCTCGACGATTCCAATTTAAAAATACAACCTAATTTGATTAGTCCCACAGCTCCATGTATTTAAATCACAAACAAGACCCTAAAGTGGGAGGCTGAGTTCAGCGGCAGCTTTCTGCTCAGAACCAGGAAGTAGCAGGCTCAAACCACATTGCAGGGTTCGAGTTGGTACTTCAGTGCAGTGCTGAGGGAGCACTGTGTTATCAGATGATAAACCTGTTGAGGTGCTTATAAGAACTCTCATGACACTAATTAAAGAGCCGACATTTCTCCTGGGCAACATTCATCCCTTAACCAACACCGTCAAGAACAAATTAACTGCGTAAAAGGCAAATATTGGTTGTTCAATGTTTGTAAACCTTGCAGTGTGTAAATTGGCTGTTATGTTGCTGACAAAACAGGCTGCACGGCTAAAGCAATTCATTGGTTGTAAGCACCTTGGGACATCTGGAGGACATGATAAATGCTAATTATTTCTTTCTTACCAGCAAATTGACAGATTTCACCATCTGTGAAAGATAGCCCCTGCTGGCTGAACGATGAGCGTTTACTTCCCAAAACATGAACAGAACAACAGAGACATCTTGGAAGTGTGCCGTGGATTACTCCGTGCCCCAAAGAGGAAGAAAAGGTTAAAGTTGCAGATGATGTGCTTCCTCACAACTGTTACATTCTCTTTTGGATATTGGCTGTTTGGTTGTATCTCCAGCGTTCAAGCGTTCACAGTTATTGCTTTGAATCTATATTTGCTTGTGCAATATCTTAATTTTTGTGGTCCTGATATTCCTGACAAGATTATTTCATAGATCTAGCTTATTTCATACACTTTACAGTGCAGAAGGAGGCCATTCGGCCCATCGAGTCTGCACCGACTCTTGGAAAGACCACCCTACCCAAGGTCCACACGTCCACCCTATCCCCATAACCCAGTAACCCCACCCAACACGAAGGGCAATTTTGGACACTAAGGGCAATTTATCATGGCCAATCCACCCAACCTGCACATCTTTGGACTGTGGGAGGAAACCGGAGCACCTAGAGGAAACCCACGCACACACGGGGAGGACGTGCAGAGTCCGCACAGACAGTGACCCAAGCTGGAATCGAACCTGGGACCCTGGAGCTGTGAAGCAATTTTGCTATCCACAATGCTACCATGCTGCCCAAAGGTAATAAAACTCAGCAGCACCTTCTACTACTTATGTTCGTGGAAATTAAATATGGAGGGAGAAAGGTGCAGTAAACCTATTTAAAGTACATGGCTTAGCTCCTGGTTGCTTTCATGCGTTCATATCACAATGTAACACACCGCTTAGTGTTTCAAGTGTATGGAAATAGTTTTGATTGTGGTGCTTACACCTCTTACATTTCAATCAATTTCATCATGCCCATCTAGACAGCTCAGGTTCGGTGCAATATTTCACAAAGCGGGGATTGAAGTCAAGCTTATGAGGACCAAAATGACAGGTAACACACATCACCTCTGCCCTCCGGGGAGTGACAAAAAGGCCACAGATTGAGAATGAATGTAGTCAGCTTGACACCATGCAGCTCAGGCTGTTTTAGTGGTCCTAACATCACGACGTGTTTAATGATCGTAATCATCCTTTTATCGCACAAGCACAGATTCGAGAGCAATTGGTTGAATGGAATTCTCAGACTTAAGTAAATGATTATCTTATTTTGTGTTTTTTTTTAAATTATCTTCGGTGGGTTTTATGGAAAAGTAACTTCCTGACATTCTGCTCAAACACTGCTGTTGTTATAGAGGCCTGACCCAGAGCAAGTTAAACTAATCCGGTCTAATTCATTGGGCTTGAGTTAAATGCAGCCTATACAACCCACCAGAGCAGCAGTGAAGTTAAAATTGGCAGCATTCCAGAATTCAATTAATTCCACAGCAGTCTGTTTTGATCTTTGTTTTGGCATCATATGAACAATTTGAATTAGATTTAACTTCTGGCCTAGTTTTGTTCTTGTCCTAACAATGCATTTCTGTACAGTTTATTGGTCACCATGGCAATAACCCCTGCCAAATTAACTGATGTATCCAGGTTATTAATTTAAGAAGAATGAACCCTATTGGCCTCGATGCTTGGACGGACTTATTGTCTCCTATACCAGGCAAACCACCTGCATATTCAGACAATATATTGTCGTCTTAAACCCTTTTCCCTGGTCTCCTCCACCCTCGCCTGTAAAAAATAAGTGCAAGGAAATCATAGATTTATTTGTCACTTGGATTGAGACCATCATATCAGTTGCCCTCTGCCGCTTCCCTCTCTTTTACTAGCCCACCAGGCCAACCTTCCTTTAAAGCTTCGCCCGGAACTGAACTCATCCTGAACTCTCATTTTCTCTAGTTTCTCCCCTATCTCCCTGCATGTTCTCTCCAAGATCATCTTGTTCACGAGCCACCTCCAGTTCCATTCACCCTAATCTCACTAAACTGTCGATTGGTCACCTTCCCCCTTCAGGTCCCACGTTAGCGGATATTGTTAATGATTTTCTCTCTTCGCATACTATCCCTTTCTATATTAAATCTAGCTTCATCACCTCTTCCTCAAAATAAACCGGGCCTCGGCCCCACCGTCCTTGCAAACTACAGACCCATCTCCAACCTCCATTCCTTCTCCAAAGTCCTGAAACCTGTTGCCACTGCCCAAAATCCATCTTTCCCACAACTTCATGTGTGAATCCCTCCAATCAGGGGCAGAATCTTCTGCCCTCTGGTGGTGAGCTTGAAGGTGGTAAAGGCATTTAATTAGAAAGGATGATGGCATACCCAAACCCTGCCACTTCCCCACCTCCACGGGAATTAAATTCTGTGTTGGAACGCCCATGGTTGACCTTCCCACTCTGGTGTCAATTGAGGCTCTTAAGTGGCCATTTAATGACCATTTAAGGGCTTTATCCCACTGTGCTGGTAGTTACTGAGCTGTAGGTGGTCTGTAGTGGCCCATGGTGCATGAAAGCTAATACTTTGCAGCCAGCCAACTTAACACCTCTTGTGAACGGGTGGGGGCTGTGAATTCCCTCGATCAAAGGAACTTAGTGCCTGATCAATGGATTGGCCATTGTAAAAGATGGGGGCCCACTGAGAGCCAGCCCCCACCCTTGCTGCTAGCCCCCTACACCCCTCTCCCCAAAGCCCCATGCCGTGAAACCCCACCTCCCCACAATAGTCTTTGTGGCTTGGGATGCTGCACGATCCAGGGACTCTGGTGCCTGTTCTCCCAGCAGCAACTAGGGCCTCCACAGTATAAGAGCTGTTAACCTCTGATCAGCCAGCAGCTTTTGGCAGGCAGGATTTCTGCCCTTTGGTCTTGATTGCAGGAGCAAATCCACCACTGCTTGATTGGCTTGTGGTTCGAGGGCCTTCTCGAAGAGAGGCAACATGGGTCTCCAGCTAATGCCTCAACAAGAGTCTGCTCCAGGTTTCCATCCCTGTCACAGACATGAAACAGCTCGTGAAAAATCACAAATGATAGCCCATGCGATTGCGACAGAGTGAAAACTTTCCATCCTCCTTCTTGACCATTCTGGAACCTTTGACACAGATGACCACATCCTCCTCCTTCCATGCCTCCAGCTACTCTCACCTGGTTCCATTCTTATCTATCTAATCATAGCTAGAGTATCACTTGCAACAGCTTTCCTTCCTGTCACCACACCGTTCCCTCAGGTGTTGTCCAAGATCTATGCTTGGCCCCCCTCGTATTTCTCATCTGCGTCTTGGCAACATCACCTGAAGGCACGGCCTTGGTTTTCACATGTACATTGACGACACCTGGTTTTACCTCACTACCACCTCTCTTGACATAGATTCCCCGGCAGCAGCAGGGTACGACTAATGGAAGACCGCATTGACAATTGAATGACAAGATCACACTGCGGACCAATGGTGGATCACCACCACCACTGCTGGGGTGTGGAAAATCCCACCTAATTGCTTTCAATCTCCTCCATTAACTCTGCCCCGTAGCTACAGGGAGAAAAAATTAAACAATTTATGTTTCCTCCAAGGGATTGAGAGAAGCACTTTGATTTTTTTGCAATGGTCCATGCCACTTTCAAATGATATTCTGCATTGTTGTTTTGTATTATGACTTTCCTTTTTGGTCTTTATCTTGATTTAGGAATCAGCCTTTCATCAAGGCTAGACTGCACTCTCAAGAGAGCAAAGTAGTTCAGAAAATATCACAGATCTCAAAGAAGTAAGATCGTTTCGCGAGGAAGAGGTTTGATTTTTCACTATAAGAGCCAAATTTAGAAAATATAGGTTGATAATGGCTGCCAGCAAGGATTTATTAAAAATTGGACCAAGGTGACTGAGCTCTTTGACAAGGTAAAGAGATTAGGGTAGTGCAGTTGATGTGTCTTTGGAAACTTACAAGATACTGCGAGGCCTGGATCGAGTGGACGTGGAGAGGATGTTTCCACTTGTAGGAAAAACCAGAGGACACCATCTCCGACTAAAGGGACGATCCTTTAAAACAGAGATGAGGAGGAATTTCTTCAGCCAGAGCGTGGTGAATCTGTGGAGCTCTTTGCCGCAGAAGGCTGTGGAGGCCAATTCACTGAGCGTCTTTAAGACAGAGATAGTTAGGTTCTTGATCAATAAGGGGATCAGGGGTTATGGGGGGAAGGCAGGAGAATGGGGATGAGAAAATATCAGCCATGATTGAATGGCGGAGCAGACTCGATGGGCCGAGTGGCCTAATTCTCCTCTTATGTCTTATGGGGCGAAATTCTCCGACCCAGTAGGGTCAGAGAATCGCCTGGGGCCGCCGAAAATCCCGCCCCCGCCGTGGCAGAGATTCTCCGCCACCCAGGAAGTGGCGGTGGCAGGAATCTCTCCACTCCGATCGGAGAGGCCCCTGCGGTGATTCTCCGGCCCGGATGGACCGAAGTCCCGCTGCTGGGAGGCCTCTCCCGCCGCCGAGATTTAAACCACCTCTGGAACGGCGGGATCAGCAGCGCGTGCGGGCCCCGGGGTCCTGGGGGGGGGGGGGTGATCGAACCCCGGGGGGTGCCCCCACGGTGGCCTGGCCCGCGATCGGGCCCCCCGCTCAGACTCCTAACCAGTGCCCTGGGTGCGCTATTTTCCTCCGCGGCCACCACGGCCTCCGACATGGCGGAAGCGGAAGGGAACCCCACATCACGCATGCGCCGCTGACGTCACTGCCGGCGCATGCGCCGACCGGCGAAAGCCTATCGGCCAGCCCCGCTGCCGGGGGTGCTGGTTTTTTGCGCCAGTCTTCTGGTGCTAACCGCTCCGGTGCGGGGCTGGCCCCCAAAGGTGGAGAATTCCCCACCTTTGGGGAGGCGCGACCCCTGAGTGGTTGGCGCCACTCCCCTACTCCGGCACCCTCCGTCACGCCGGGCAGGGGAGAATGCCGCCCATGGTCTTTGAACTTCCAAAAATAGTTTATAAAGTACCCACATAACAGCCTTCCTGCCTGTCTAACAAAAAGTCACACACTCCTGAATACTTAGTTCCCAGTTTTGATCTCCTTGCAACCACGTCTCTGTAATGGTTATAAGATCATATCCATTCACCTCTTTGCGCTCTTAATTCATTTACTCAGGGCGGGATTCTCAAATTCCATGGCAGAGTGTACAACCCGTCCCCATGACTAATTCTGGCCTGCAAAAGGGGCCAGCACGGCACTCGAGTGGTTCACGTCGCTCCAGCTGCCGATCTCGGCGTGAACTGGGCGCCGCGGGACCCGCGCATGTGCAGTGGCACCGGCGCCAATGCGTACATGCGCAGTGGCGCCAGTGCCAATGCGTACATGCGCAGTGGTGCCGGCACCAATGTGCGCATGCACAGTGCCTTCAACGCGCCGGCCCCAACACAACATGGCACAGGACTACAGGGGCCGGCGTGGAAGAAACAAGGCCCCCAGCCAGAGAGGACAACTGCCGATCGGTGGGCCCGATCGAGGGCCAGGCCACAATGGAGGCCCCCCTGGGGTCGGACTCCCCTCCGCCCCCCACAGGCCGCCCCCGACCCTTTCACGCCGAGTTCCCGCCGGCGGGCCGGCCGTGTAGAGTGGCCCCCGCCCAGCGCCGCGCCAACCACGCCGGCACCAATACTGTCGATTCTCTGCTCTGTGGAGAATCGCGTGCCGGCGTTGGGAAGGCATGGCGCGATTCGTGCCGGTCGGGGGGATTCTCCGGCTCGGTCCCGGGCTGAGAGAATCCTGTCCTCTGTGTTGAATACTACATGCATAAGAGCAGTTATTTTTTGCCTTTCACCATTTTTTCCCTTTTTGACCCTACTTGTTGTTATTTGAATGTTACACATTCTGTCCCTTTCGGTCCCACGTGGGTTTCCCGGTGGAAAACCCCATTGACAGCAGCAGGAACAAAGAATCGTGCCACCAGCCACCTCCACTGCTGCAAAACATGCTGCGGGAGTCAGTAAAATCCCTCCCAAATTGTCATGTAGAGAGTTAACAGATATATTATTAATGGTTCTGATAGAGAAACTTTGCAATGGCAGAGGGTCAATACCTACAGGAAGAAGTTTCAATTGTAACCTTCAAAAGTGAATTGGATTAATACTTGAAAGGAAACATTTACAAGGTTATGTCCAACCAAAGAACTGGCATGGGCTGAATGGCCTTCTTCCATGCTGGTGCTTTTCCTGGTTCATTGCAAATGAGCTATCTCTCTGGTTTAGAGCTTGCTTTGGTTTGTCCCTTGTTTGGTTTGTTTTGATGGGCGGGTGATCTGCTGCATGTAAGTCGCTCACATGTGTGGCGCAGATACAGTGGGCCAATGCTGAAGGGAGAGTTTGAGAGTCGGCCTCAAACTACTGTTCTCACCACATCGTGAGATCTATACTCAACACCATGTACCACTACATGTATACTCTGTCCTGATCTCCTTCGCCTTCCATTCCATCCTTCGCCTCAGCCACTATGTTAACAAAAAACACATTTCCTTTTCAGAGGCCAACTCTTTGGTGCCCTCTCCTATTTCCCAGTTGACCGCCATCATTTTAAGTTTCCAGATCCTAGCCTTCTCTGTTCAGATTGATACCAATCTCTCCAATCCTCCATCAATGACCTGGACAGTTTGAGGCCTTTCAGCTTCTTTTTTGGAAAGTTCCCATCAGCCACTACCTTCCTCCTCTACCTGGCTGAACTTATTTTCAGAGTAAACAAATTCTTCCTACTCCACTCTATGATACAGAAAAAGGGGGAGGTCTGTGACAACATTGCGGGCAGGCATGATTAAATGTTGCAAGGCAGAATTAGGTGATAACATGGCAGACAAGGGGCAAAACATAGAAAAAGTTACTTCTCGTCTCCCATGGGCCCGGAGTGATGAAAGAAAAGCTGGTGGACCTCTCGGATGCGAACCATCCTACCGGCCTTGTACTGATAGGGGATCCCACCTCACCAAATACAACCTCCTCTATTCCCAGTGGCTCTGGTGCAGCCATTCTCTATTACCAGAACAAGCTGTCTAAGAGAGAGAGAGTACGGACTGTGATTTAGATCTAAAGTTGTTAACTTAATGTTAAGGCCAGAAGGCTGTAAAGTGTCTGATAAAAAGACCAGGGCGCCTTGTCTTAAACCTCTCCACATCAAGGACTAGATTTCAACTTAAATCCTCCCAGCAACACAGCAAGGAACACTATTTTATACTTTCCAGCAACACAGACAAGAACATCTTGTCTTAAATCCCGAGCACATAAAGAATCCCTCACATAAAATTCCCTAGAAGCGGAGACAGAAACACATGGCTGAATGCTCTCGCCAGCACATCTCATGCATTAAGTGGTTGTCCTCCTTGTAAATGCCGTGACTTGAACACACTGAATGTTCTCCCCACTGGCAGAACAGCTGGGGAATAGTAACCTTTCTTCCCTCACCTCCTTCCACCCTACACCCCATCTAGCAGCTTGTTTGGCTGGATTGTAAAATGTATATAAGAATGGAGTTGTCATGTGTTGATAATGAAACAAGCTTCGCTGTAATTCCAAAGAGCTGCGGAACAGCTGGCACTGGCATTGACTCAGAATGTGATATATCCTCTTTTGCCTCATGCTGTCAGTGTGAATCACTGACCCCGTTCTTCATGCACAAGATGATAAGTACCTTGGAGGTTAATTTAGTGACGCGAGTTTATAATTACATCAAGTTCCCATTGGACTCTGTGTCATTCAACTTAAACAAAAGCATTTCTACTAATGGAACATTATCCCTTTGTGGTTTATCCACCATGAGGCAATTTGTGAGGAAAATGAACAATATCCAGGGTCTCTTTCATGTAGGCATTTCTGGAACCCATAGTACTGGGTGTGATGTTGCATGGGGTCATTGTGAAGTGGTTCCTCTTGTAAATAGATTCTATCTTGTGTTAACATTCTCATTCTGAGGAGGCTGCACCCCCAACTGGCATTTTGAGATTGGATTTCTGATGTTATGCCTAATTTATTGGAAGTAAGACATCCCTTTGGTTTAGGTCTCATTTTGGTTTGCCCCTGTGGAGGAGGGATGGTCTGTGTCTTGTAGACTCCCTTGTGTGTGGAGCAGACTGTGTGGGTTGGTGCTGCTGGAGAGAGAGTTCAAGGCTGTGCCTTGATTTACTACTCTTGCCATATCCTAAGATCCACACTGAACACCATGCACCACAACATGAACACTCTGTCCTGGTCTGTGGTTTCACTCTATCCTTTTCCTCAGCTGGCATTTTAACAATAAAAAACATTTTTGAGCCACCAACTCTTTCTCGACTCTTCCGAGCTCCCACAGCTGACCTTCACCACATTAGCTATTTCTAGTTTCCTGGCCCTAACCAACATATTTGCTCTATGGAGTTCCAATCCTTTTTGTAATATAAATTTTGATTACCCAATTCATTTTCTCAAATTAAGGGGCAATTTAGCCTGGTCAATCCACCTAACCTGCCCATCTTTCGGGTTGTGGGGGCAAAACCCACGCAAAGAGGGGGAAAATGTGAAACTCCTCACGGACAGTGACCCAGGTCCAGGATCGAACCTGGGACCTCGGCGCCGCAAGGCGGAAGTGCTAACCACTACACCACCATGCTGCCCATTCCAATCTTTGCAGTGTTAGTGTACGCCTACTTGTGACAATTAAGATTATTGTTATATTATACATCCCTCTGGTTCACTTTTCTCTTCACTTCCTTCTTATACCTTCACCTCAGTGGAATTCCAATCTTTCTACACTACATATGCCGAACAGGACAGCCTGCGGCCTCTCCACCTCTTCCTTGAAAAGAAGCAGAGGGCCCTCAGACCATCCTGGAAGGGAATGAAGGTGTAGAGCTTGGACGTCCAAGGTGCAAAGAAGATGATTATGTTCAGGAATCTCTTGGTGGTGGAAGACATTGGAAGGTTCACGGATGTAGGTGGGAGGAGACTGGGCAAAGGGAGAATAAATAAGAGTCAAGATAGGAAGAAATCAGTTCAGTGGTGCTGAACAGGTCAATGAGTTTGGAATCTGGGAAAATCTCCCAAGGAGATGAGGCCAGTGACAGTCTAGAAAATAATGGCTTGATGTTTCAGACCACAGCTCTGGGAAATAGGAGGAAATGGCAGAGAATTGGTGTTCAACTCTGCGAGGTAGGTACCCTTTTCAGCAGGTTTGATATTAGGCTTGTACCTGAGAGAATGGAGTGCTGCAAGTTCAGAGGGAAAGTTAAAGTGAGTCAGGAGGGCAAGGAAATTGTGACGGCTGGCAGTTCTCAATGAAAAGAAGCTAAGAGGCAGTCGGCAGGTGAGAAAGAATGTTGGAAGCAGGTAAAGGATCCACACAGTGGGCGGAAGACTCCTGGCAGAGGTGAAGGTGACAGAGCAACTTAGTTTTGTCCAAACTGAAAATTCACTGAGGTGAAGGTATAAGAAGGAATGTGAAGGCAAAAAATGAACCAGAGGGATGCACAATATAATAATAATCTTTATTTTCACAAGTAGGCTTACACTAACACTGCAATGAAGTTATTGTGAAAAGCCCCTGGTCGCCACACTCCGGCGCCTGTTTGGGTCCAATTCACCTAACAGCACGTCTTTCGGTAGTTGTGGGAGGAAACCGGAGCACCCGGAGGAAACTCACGCAGACACAGGGAGAACGTGCAGACCCCGCACAGTCAGTGACCCAAGCCAGGAATCGAACCCCGGTCCCTGGTGCTGTGAAGCAACAGTGCTAACCACTATGCTACTGTTCCGCCCTGTTGAAGTTTACACAATTCTTCTCAATGTTTTTTTGTTAAAGTGCCAGATAAGGAGATGATGGATGAAATGAAGTGAGTCAGCGCTGTTTAAAGAGAGGTCATGAAAGTGCATGTGGTAGCCCCTTGCGTTGAGCAGGAATCTTCGGATGCAGCAGTTTGAGAAATCCACATGGAATAATTTGGAGCTGGAGACAGTTGCTAAGGAAGGAGTTGCTAAGACAGTTGCTATCTATGAGAGCAGAGTTTAATCGCTAACTGATCAAATGTGAGGAGGGAAATAGAAAGCAATGAGAGTGAACAAGGCAGAGCGGAACTTCTTCAAGATGGGAATTCCTGGAAGAGAAGCGGCCAGGAATTTAACTATAAACACATATAGTGTTACGTTATGGTAATTATAAGTAGAAGTACAGTTGCATGAGTATACCTTTGCACAAATTGACAAATATAAGTCTCTAAAACCTTGTATGTTATTGAAAAAGCTATTCCATGCACTAAGTGCTGAATGCGGCTGTGTGATTGAGTTGCTTCTTCCCTGCAGAGTGTAATTATGATAACTTTCAAAAGCTCCCTGAAGCAAACAGAACGGTAATAGCTGTGGAGTTGCACATACTGAGTGCAGTTATCTTCTGGTAGTTTCTGAGTAATGGTGCCAAGTCTAGAGAAGTAATCGAATCTCCTGTAATTACTGCTATTTGTTACCACAACATTCAACTGGAACAAAAGTATTGGGAGAGCCACTCAGGGTAAAAATCCCAGTGAAGTGGGATATGGCATCAATTAGTCCTACTCAGGGGCCTGCTTTTCAACCACACTGACCACAAGTAAGCTTTAATATTGCTCTCTGATTCACTGAGGAACAATCACCTCTTTAACATGAGAACATAGAACACCCAGTGCAGAAGGAGGCCATTCGGCCTGTTGTGTCTGCACCGACCCACTGAAGCCCTCACTTCCACCCTATCCCCGTAACCCAATAACCCCATCTCACCTTTTTGGACACTAAGGGCAATTTAGCATGGCTAATCCACCTAACCTACACGTCTTTGGACTGTGGGAGGAAACTGGAGCACCTGGAAGAAACCGACGCAGACACGGGGAGAACGTGCAGACTTCACACAGACAGTGACCCAGTGGGGAATCGAACCTGGGACCCTGGCGCTGTGAAGCTACAGTGCTAGCCACTTGTGCTACCATGCTGCCCATTGTGCATAAGGTACTTGCATTAATATCTCCAACTCTTTGCCGAAAGACTTGTCCTCTAGCATTAGAATGTAGACCCTCCAGCCCCCATTAAATAGCATTGTGTGATCCCAGTGACAACTGTATGTCATTTCATCACTACCTTTATGCAGATTCTTTCTTCAATTTGGAATAGCCTGGTAATAAAACATACTGAATGGTGGAATTGATAGAGGGATGCTTCAAGGAGAAAATACATCAAAAATGAGGAATAAAAGGAGGATTTTCAGTTTTGTAAGATACGACTTGTCACGTGACTCAGAGAGAGTGCTGAAAACTCTTGTTCTCCTCTTTCATAATTCATTAAAAAAAATAGAAGACAGAAAATAGTAACAAGAGGATTTCATTTAGCCCCTTGAGCATGATGAGATCATTGCTGTTTAATTATCTAACTCCATACACCAGTCTTTCCTTCATTTCTTTTAATACATTTGATCATTTTAAATCTGAGCTTGGTTAAATCTAACAGTTGATTGTGCATCAATTGCAATTAGTGGAAGAGAATTCGTTCTGCTGCCCTTTTATTTGTCAAAATATTTCCTAATTTCCTGAAAGATCTGGCTCAATATTTTAAACTATGATCCCTGGTCTAACCCTCATTACTAACAGAAATAATTTCTATCTACCCTCTTTGGTCCCCTTAATATCTTGATCAATATCCCTTGATTTTCTAAATTCCAGAGAAGAAAGAGTTTGTTTGTGGCACAGTGGTTAGCACTACCGCCTCACAGTGCCTGGGACCAGGCTTCGATTTCAGCATTGGATGACCGTCTGTGTGGAGTTTACACTTTCTCCCAATGTCTGCCTGGGTTTCCTCCAGGTGCTCCAGTTTCCTCCCACGTCCAAAGCGCTGTGCAGGTTAGGTGGATTGACCATGATCAAATTTCCCCATAATGTGCAGGTTAGGTGGGGTTATAGAGGTGGGGCGGTGGAGTGGTCCTTGATAGGGTGCTCTTTCAGAGGGTCAGTACAGACTTGATGGGCTGAATTACCTCCTTCTGCACTGTAGGATTCTCTAATTAACCCTTTGCATCCGGATTTCATTCGGCTAAATCTATTCTGTGTGTTCTCTATGGTCCAAATGTCCTTCCCTCAAGGAGTGGTGCCCAGAATGACTCACACTACTTTGGGGCACAGATCTTTGTGGAGGAGACAAGAGGGTTGAGCTAGGACACTTCCCAACTCGGCAGAACCATCTCCATTAGAACAACCCTTCTTCAGATTCCAAAGAAGAATCCTTCGACTTGAAACGTTAACTCTTGTTTCTCTCTCTCCACTGATGCCATTGGGCCTTCTTCGAGTTTTGGCAGCACGTTTTTGTTTTATTTCAAATTTCCAGCGCCCGCAAAATTTTCTTTTGTTTTTAGGAAATATTGGAGCTGGTGACCGAATGTTTAGTCAAAGTAGGAATCTTCAAGGAACGGCCTAAAGGAAGATAGAAGATGGAGGGACAGAGGGACGTAGCGAGGGAATTCCAGATCTGAGGTCCCAGGCAGCTGAAGGTACAGCTGCCAATGGTGGAATGATGAAAAGCGGGAATGCACATTGGTGAAAATTGTAGGAGCACAAAAGATTATGTTGGGCTGGAAGAGGTGCTATGAGATAGGGAGGGACATGGCCACGGAGGGATTTGAAAACAAGGATGAGAATTTCAAAATTGAGGCATTACCAGACCAGGGGCCAATATAGGCCAAGGAACAGAGGGGTGATGGTTGAAGGAAGAGTGGTGCAAGTTGGGATTCTGTTGGGTTGGGTTTAGTTGGGTAGACAAGGGGAAGCTGGAGAGGAGAGTATTGGAATGGTCAAGTCTTGAGGTAACAAATACATTGACAAAGTTTCAGCAGCAGATGACCTGAGCTATTTGTGGGGACAGGTGATAATATAGGAGGTGACTATAGGCAGTCTTGTGATGGAGCAGCTATGTGGCTGCAAGCATGCATCCCATGATCGTAAGGAAATGTAGATGAGGACCAGTACAGTTGAAGTGACCAGGGTGAAAGTATTAGTGCCTGTGAGGACACATACACTATCAGCACGATCTGCCTGCCACGTTGTGCCCCAATGGGAGTGCGACGTTGTCGGTAGATCTCGCGGTGAAGCCTCACGTGGGTTTTACAACAGCCACGATGCGTCGTGAGATCTACCAAGCCCCACAAGGTGTCAGGATCATGAACCCACCCAAAATGGGCAGGACCACATTGCGCTCACGTAGGTAGGCCTTCAACCTACTTAAGGCCTACTTATCCAGTATCTACCGGCCTCCCGGGATCTGTGGATTTCCCAGGGAGACGGCAGCCTGGCGCCATTCAGTACTGGCCCACACAAATGTGGAACAGATGGAGAGGCACCAGGGATTTTCCCAGGCCAACGGAGGCCCCTGGGTCATGAGAATAGTGGAAGATGCCCGGCCCTCCCCCTGGACCACCCTGGCACTTCCAAGGTGCCCAAGTGGCACTGCCAAGCCAGCAGGAGCACTGCCATAGTGGCACTATCAAGGGTCAGGGCCCAAGGAGGACCATGCCCATGAAAGGAGAGTGGAGGGGGGGGTAATGAAGGGTATGCAGGGCAGGTAAGAAAGGTTCTCTGGGAGGTGTGGGGGGGCCTGAAGAGAGGGGCCTCCCTATAGTGGGCACCCCATGGCGCGGTGTCCTCACTTGGGGGGGTGGTAATGCCCATGTGTGTGGGGAGGTGACATTGCCCATAGACAGGGGGTGTAACCCACACGCTCACTTCGAGATTGGTGCACCCTTTCAAAATGGCAGCCTGACCTCTGAGATTTGCTCTCCTGCGATGAAAGAAATTGTGGGCTAAACTAGCGAGAAACTCACCAGGGCCCTCAAAAAAGATTGAGGGCTCGATCCAAAGGCTACGCTTTACCCGAGAAGCAGTTCACCACGGTGCAGTGTGCTAATAAAAGCTGGGAGACCCTGCTCCAGAAATCTACCCAGCTCGCAATGCCTTGCGAGATCTAACGCGATCTCGCAAGATGTTGCAATGTAACTCTCGCCCATTGTGGACGGGATCACATTTTAGCAAGTCTGCACATTAAAGCGAGACAGCTAGCCTCACTTTAATGTGCATATGCCAGAGGTAATCAAGGTATTGTAATCTATCCCCATCACCTCGGAGACTTTTGGCAAGCGGGGACCAGATGGAACGGAACTTGTGTGGGTCTTGCAGGGGTGGGGGTCTTGCAGGGGATGGGAGGCCCCCAGGTGCATGTTCTTTGGACAGGGTGGTACCCTGGCACTGCTTGTGCCATGTGGGCACCCTGGCATGCACCAGTCTAACCATTGTCTCATTATAGCTGCACTTTCTATACTCCTCAAAGGCATCCACTGTTTGTAGCCCTGCCATAAACTGCCATTTTTTTCCAGATCCAATCCTATTTTTCCCTTGATATCCAGGGTTCCTTGGACTTTTTGGTCCCACCGTTTATTTTTACAGGAACATTGCCAGGCAGTGCACTGAAAGAAACAACAGTTCAGGAGGTTATACATGCTTGCGGAGCAGTGTTAGAACATAAGAGAGAGAGCTATAAAACTTTCAGCGGCTTACTTAGCTGGAGGAATGGTAAATGAGGGATAATGTAGCTTAAAGGTTAGTCGAGGCTAGCCCAGAGCAGGATATGTCGGCATGAGCTCTCTGGGTGTTTCCTGGGGGAGGTTCATGCATTTGCACAAAGAGGAGTTTGCCAAAATAAATGACAGACAGACCTGCACTTGAAAAAGAGTAAAACACTAACTTCTTCATTTACTGCATGAGATGAAAGTGAGGCATAATCTCAGTTTGAATCTTTTAAGGAACAGAAGTTGGAAGATTGCCTCGTTTGAAGCTCGTGGGAGAATCTGCAGTCAGCCTCACAGTACCTTATTGCAAAGGAAGGTAGCCAGGAGATTGGAAGCAGTGTGGATGTATTGAAAAGTAATCAGAATGAGGGAGTGAGGCATCCACAGTCAAGAGAGGGCAAATGTAAGTTTTACCTCTGTGAATAGCTGAACATGAAGAAAATTCTCCAGAGGACTGTAACATGCATATGGGTGGTCCCTACATAACTTTAAGATTGAAGTGTCTTATAAGAGAACTATTGGCGTGGGGGGTGGGGAGGAAATAAACCTCAGTGCATAAACCATCGTGTTCAGTTGATAATGCTGGTTTTCTTTAATTCTTTTATATAAAATACTGTTTGTGTTTTGTTTAATAACAAATCTCATGGCATAGTTCACAAAATTTACAGAGCAGAAGGAGGCCTTTTGGCCCATTGAGTCTGCACCGGCCCTTGGAAAGAGCACTCTACCTAACCCACATCTCACCCTATCCCCCACACCACCACCCTATCCCCGTAACCCCACCTAACTTTTTTTGGACACTTAAGTGCAATTTAGCATAGCCAATCCACCTCCACTGCACACTGTATTTCAAGTTTAACACGATTGACCAGAATGTAAGGCCACTTTGGGACATTACATTGGGGCTCATTCAACTTTGTACAGAAGTGCATGATTTACAACATCAAGCCCCAGAGATGACAGTTTACAAAGATCTTTTAAACGGTGAGATATTTGCTAAACTACCAGTTGGATACCACATGAGACTAGGTATATCACATGAGATTAGATGACTCAGTATCACCAACAGCCTGTGCTCCGAGAAGGGTCTCAGCAGCCATGAGTAGCTAATGAGCTGCATCGGATGACAGCATCAGGTGTCAAAACGTCCATAGGCGAGGCCTCAGAAAGGGTTTCAGCAATGACGGCCGCAGGAAAGAAAGATGGCACAGTCAGGATATGCATTGGCCCAGTGCACTTGAACAAGGGGCTGCTCAGATCTCATCATCCTAGGAAGACAGTGGAACAGGTGATAGCAGACATGCCAATTGCTAACGTGTTTAGCACCTTCGATGCGAAATGCAGGTGCTGGCAGATTCCGCTGGATGTGAAATCCTCAAAATCAAACACGATTCCTATTGCGCACATTGTCACACTTCATGCCACCAGCTGCTTCAGCTAAATGGGGAAAATGTAGACCGAGTGATCACGTGAGAACGTGATGACGCAGCTACAAAAGAGGTCACATGACAGGAGCACGTTCGTTATCCCCGGGAGCGCATGTAGAGCGCAAGTGTTGAAGTAGCTTCTAAGCCAGTGAATAAGCTATTCTTCTTTGAAAGCTCTTTTTGCCAGTGATTCAGGAACCCACAACATTTTAAGTTCTACTGGTGAATATTAAGATTTGATTTTAAATGTTAACGGTCCCCCACCGGATCATAACGCTGCTGTTTGTAATTTAACCAAGCCATAAAACAGTCGTTGGCTGCACATTCACTATTCAATGTGCTGCTGTTGGAAAGTTCCCCTCAACATTATTTTCCACTATTAATAATTAGTCAGCTTTGTCATAACATACACCAGTATATCATGGTGCAGACACACACTGATGGACACACACAGGGACCAATCAACATGTACAAACACCGCAGCCAATCACCAGTTAGAATACACACACTATAAAGACAGAGGGCACCACGGTTCCTGCTGATTCTGGGTGCTGCCTCTGAGAGTAACAAGACCTCATCCAGCCCAGCACAGACTTACAACATGTGCTGAGAGAATCAACTGGTTCGGACAAGGCTTAGGTCTCTAGTTTAAGTTAGCATCATTTAGACCCACAGTCATTGTGTGTTAGTTAGTTAGAAGTAGTTAATAAAATTGAATTGAACCTTCATCAGTGTTGGAAGTGTCTGTTCATCTCTCAAGTCTACACTAGCCAACACGTCAAGCTTGATCTAGAAATGCTCCCATGGCAGGGATATGGGGCGGGATTCTGTGATCCTGAGGCTAAATGTTGACGACGTCGGAAATGCCATCGAAAAACGCGACGGTGTCAACACGGCCTCAGGATCAGCAATTCTGGCCCCTATAGGGGGCCAGCACGGCACTGGAGCGACCCTGGCGTCAACTGGGCCCCGCGGGATCCGCGCATGCTCAGTGGCACCAACAGGCGCATGCGCAGTGGCTTCCTTCTACGCGCCAGCCCCAACGCCACATGGCGGAGGACTACAGGGGCGGCGAGGAAGAAAGAAGGCCCCAGCCAGAGAGGCCAGCCCGCCGATTGGTGGGCCCCGATCGTGGTCCCAGGCCACATCGGAGGCCCCCCCCCCAAAACAGGCTGCCCCGACCTTTCCACGCCGAGTTCCTGCCGGCTGAGAGCAGGTGTGGACGGCCACCGGCGGGACTTGGCTTTTACGATGGCCGCTCGCAGAGAATCGCATGGCGGCGTGGCGCGATTCGCACTGGTCGCAGGGATTCTCTGGCCCGGCCCCGGGCTGCGAGAATCCCACCCATGGTTATGAACTAATATGTTGAAAATCTGAAACAAAAACAGAAAATGCTACCCAGCAGATCCGGCAGTATCTGCGGACAGGACAAATGGCTAATCGGAAATATTAACTTGTCTGGGAGAATAAGCCACCCTTGGACTGTGGCCTTAGCATTCAGTAAAGCTCAATTCATTTTTGATCTCGCAGCACCAAAGCTTTGTCTGGATGTATGCACAGCAAGGTTATAAATAGATTTGATAGAAATCAATGCTTGAAACATTAACAAAAAGATGTTTATTTGTTTTGTAAAATGTGAAACAGCGGACAGTTTTTTAAAGAAATATGTACTCATTAATGGCTGTCCCACACATCAAGTGAGTCATGTGCTGTTGCACAGGGTCCCAGAGTAGTGAATAATCATACTGCATCCGAATGGTCTAATTGCTCGGGTAATCTGAGGACTAATGATTCCCTAAAGATTAGCACACACTGGCAAATCAAAACCGTAATTACACAGTTTAATAATGTAAAGGAGATGGAATCCTTATCTACAGATTGATTTGACTGACCTTGAATTGTAATTTCAGATTTAAGTGATCGTCAGACATGCTTGCCTGAATAAAGAATGCATTTGTTATTTATCATGCGGTGCAAAGACTTGGGAACAATGATTGTGTGTAGAATCCATTTCCAGAGCAAACAAATTAAAACACAATTATCTTCACCTTCCTGGTGAATTGTTTATTTCCCCCACCCACCCCCAGAGATTATCTTTTATGTTTTTTTTTAATTCTCCTAAATCTGTGCAGAGGCCCTGCAGCAGGGGCTGACAGTGGAGGATGAGACACATCAGAGTAAATTCTCTTAAATCTGTGGAACTGACAGCTTCAGCACTCTCAATCTTATGTAATGTATCAGCACAAACTGTAAAATGGTGGAGTAAGTGCAAAGATAATTCAGTAAATATTTTTCCTCATCGACAGCCGGTCCCGAGATTGGGGAAGTATCGCATCAAGTGCAGCAAATAATTTTAAAATTGTGCATAATATCACAAGGTAGCCGAATGACAGAGGAAGCCTTGTGGCGCAGTGGTAGTGTCCCTCTGGGCCGGACGCTCCAGGTTCAAGTCCAACGCCATGATTTGTTGGCCACAGAAAGAGCGTTCATAACGCGGTTCAACGGACTAAATTACCAGCTTGGGAATTTTTCCACCACTTCCCCCACTATTTCCCAAAGGGAAAGACTGTGTGGGTGTGGAGCTACGCTTAATAAAACATTTATGACATTTATAAATTGCATGTTGTGTAGAAGAATTTTCAAATTTCTTTCTTTCCCTTCCATTTTGAATTTCTTTCCCTCTAGTTCAAGTCTATGTTGTTCCATGTTTTTGCTTTCAGACAGTGTTGACATTTATCCTGCTATTAACATCTACTCTGGATCAATGCTTTGTGTCTTTAATATCATCATTAACACTCCTTTGCTTTGTTTCCTGTGACATCATTGTTGTTTAATCTCCCCCCACTTTGTAATTTATCCCTAAACTTGTCTCTTGCTCCACCTGCCCCTCTTCCCTTTTCCAGCAGCAAAAACCTATCACATTCTTACGTCTCTTCAGTTCTGAAGAAGAGCCATTTGGACTGAAAATGTTCTCTCTCCACAGATTCTGTCAGACTGGCTGAGCTTTTTAAGCACTTTCTGTTTTTATTTCAGATCTCCAGAATCTGCAGCGTTTTGCTTTTATTATAGATATCTAGTGATTTATTTTGTTTCATCTCAGCTCCTGAGGTCTTCTCATGATGGTCGCTGGATGAGTCCCAAGGAGGTGTAAGGAGAAAGGATAGTGGGTAGTGGTTCACAAGTTGGCATGAGTTGGCATAGGGTCTGTTAGGGTCAATAAAAGGTGGGTTGGTCCATGATCCAGGTCTTGTATGTGTTAATGCTCTGAGTGGCTGTTTGACCTGCAATCTTCATTGCATTTGGGGGCTCTTGGCCGATATTAAGTTTCACTTTATGGGTCATGACTTCCGTGGAGTGGCAATCATGGTCGGATTGCCACTTGCCTTCCTTGACCTTCTGACTCAGGCTGGGTGAGATAAGTGTAGTGCAGCAGGTTCCCAAGTCAATCTTTGGAATCCAGTGGAGTCAGATGAAAGGAAGATGCACATCCCTTTTTACAACTCTGGTTGGAGGTCAATCACCTCAGCTCCAGGACATCACTGCAGGAGTTCCTCAGCATTGTGTCCTAGGCCCAACCATCTTCAGCTGCTTCATCAATGATCTGCCTTCCATCAGAAGGTCAGAAGTGAGGATGTTTGCGGATGACTTTAAAATGTTCAGCACCATTCGAAACTCAGATAATGAAGCAGTTCATGTCCAAATGCAGCAAGACCTGGACAAATCCAGGCTGGGGCAGACAAGTGGAATGTTTCATTCGCGCCACACAAGTGCAAGGCAATGACCAACTCCTCCAAGAGAGGATCTAACCATTGCACTTTGACATTCAATGGCATTACCAAGGCTGAATCCCCCTCATCAACATCTTGGGCATTACCATTGATCACAAACTGAACTGGACTAGCCACATTAATACTGTGGCTACTAGGGCTGGTCAAAGGCTAGGAATCCTACGGTGAGTAACTCACCTCCTGACCCCCATAAAGCCTATCCACCATCTACAAGGCACAAGTCAGTAGTGTAATGAAATATGCCTGGGTGAGCGCAGCTCCAACAACACTCAAGAAGCTGGACGCCATTCAGGTAAAACATCGAGAACAAAGCAGCCAGCTTGATTGTTCCTCCTTCAACAAACATTCAAATCCTCCACCACCGACAAACAGTGGCAGCCTTGTGTACCACTTTCAAGATGCACTGCAGTAACTTACCAAGGTCCCTTAAACAGCACCTTCCAAACCCACGAACACTACCATCGAGAAGGACAAGAGCAGCAGATACCTGAGAACCCCACCACCTGGAGGTTCCCCTTCCAAGTCACTACCCTGACTTGGAAATATATCGCCGTTCCTTCACAGTCGCTGGGGCAAAATCCTGGAACTCCCTCCCTAACAGTATAGTGCACCTACATCTGAAGGACTGCAGTGGTTCAAGAAGACAACTCATCACCACTTTCTGAAGGACAACTAGTGATGAGAATAAATGCTGGCCAAACCAGCGATGCCCACATCCCGTAACTGAATAAAACAAAATTTGCCGGAAAGCAGATAGATATAAAGGTTGCAGCTACTTTGAGAAGCCAAGGAAAAGGTAACTGTGTAAGGTGCATCAGTAGGATTTGGGGAGGGTGGGTGGGGGTGGGGGGGGGGGGGGTAGTTGGGAGTGGTTAGGAGGGCTGACTCAGCAATGGGGGACAGTCTGAAGGGAGAAGTCGGGAGCTCAGGAGGGCAGCCTGGTGGGGTAGTCAGGACGTCTAGAGGGTAGTTGGAGGTGTTTGGGTGGAAGTGGGGAGTGGTTGAAGGGAGGTAGTCGAGGGCCGGTGATCAGTGGAGGAAGGGTGTTTGATGGTAGGGAAATAGGCCGATAGCAGCAGCAACCCAGGGGGGGGGGGGGGGGGGGGGGGGGGTAAGGATTGGGGGAAGGGAGAACTGTGCACATGGGTTTGTGGAGGGTGCTATCTCTCTCTTTTTGTTTTTTTCTTTTTTCTTTTTCTTTTTCTTTGTTTTTGTTCTTTCCTTTTGTTTGAAGTTGCTCTTGAAGCTGGGGGACATTGTTCATGGGGTGTTACCGCGGTTGTATGTTAATAGAGTTAAGATGTTTATATTTTGTATTTTGTAAAAATTTCAATAAAAATTATTTTTTTTAAAAAGGAAGGGTGTTTGATGAAGGTAGCCGGAGGTGGGTGGGTGGTCAAGATGGCAGACAAGGGGATGCGGGTTAATCGGGAGAGTGGGGGCAGTAGGGGATAATGGTGATGGTGTGGGGTAGTCAGGCGGTGGGGGAGTAGTCTGGATGGGCTGGTATTCAGGAAGTTAGAGGGGTATAGTCAGGGGTGAGGGTCATTCTGGATCTGGAGGATAGTTGGGGGCTGTGTGTAAGGGTGGACAGGGGTTCCCATGAGAGGTCTGGAGGATAGATGGGGCCAGGGTGTGGTTTTGGAATTGGGGAGTAGTCGGGCGATTGGGATATGATTGGAAGATCAGGAAGGTAGCCGAGGGGTGGTCAGGGGATCATTTAGAATGTGGGGGAAGTGGGGTGTTAGTCAGAGGTCAGAAGGATCGTCAAGTGGTCTAGTTGGATACATGGGTGGTAATCAAGGCCCATGGGGGTCAGCAGGATTCTGTACTATAATTAAACAGGAGTTAGAGGTGGTTTTAATTCTAACTTTTCCTGGGTAAGAGCCTATCCAAAGACTGCAGAGTTTTGGATTGTTACCCAAAAGGTTGAAATCCTTGGGCAGGATTTCTGGGGGGGGAATTCTCCAGTGTATATTTGGGGTGATTCCCAAAGGTACGACAACCCGGAGATTAGAAGTTATGGGCCAATAATTGTAAATATTCAATATGCTCAGTTTAAGAGTTTAAAAAAAAAATCAATTGTCAACTTGAATAAATCTGATTGAATTTACTAAAATTGTTCAGCTCTGAGAAATCGATTTTTAACTTTCAAAGTGCCAACCCTAAAGTATCATCTAAACCTCAAAACCATGTCTTCAAATGATTTTCTGTAAACGCTGGTGCCTGAAATTTATTTAACCTCCCTTGGCAGTTTATTTGAATCCAACTGGTAATTTTTCAATTGTGTGCGGGTCTATTTATGGTCTTATCAAGTTATGTATATTATTGACCATTCTACCCCTCACAACTAAGCTTTCACTTCCTCTGTTGTCAGTAATCCGATAGTGTGAAAAGTATAAAACTATATTTTTAAAAAATGAAACGCAGTATAGACAATTGATCCGGATTTTGTGTTATGAAAATACGAACATACAGAATTGGAGCATAGGTAGGCCATTCGGCCCCTCAAGCCTGCTCCACCATTCAATAAGATCATGGCTGATCTCCTTGTGTTGAGTTTCACATTCCCAACTACTCCCAACCTTTGATTCTGTTTGCCAACAAAAGTCTAGCTACCTCTGCCTTAAAAATATAATAATATTTAAAAATGTGTTATATTTTTAATATTATCTTTATTGTCACAAGTAGGCTTACATTAACACTGCAATAAAGTTACTGTGAAAAGCCCCTAGTTGCCACATTCCGGCACCTGTTCGGGTAGAATTCAGAATGTCTAAATTACCTAACAGCACATCGTTCAGGACTTGTGGGAGGGTCAGTAGACAAGTCTCCTGGCCCTGATGGAATGCATCCCAGAGTGCTAAAAGAGATGGCTAGGGAAATTGCAGATGCACTAGTGATAATTTACCGAAATTCACTAGACTCTGGGGTGGTCCCGGTGGATTGGAAATTAGCAAACGTGACGCCACTGTTTAAAAAAGGAGGTAGGCAGAAAGCAGAAAATTATAGGCCAGTGAGCTTAACTTCGGTAGTTGGGAAGATGCTGGAATCTATCATCAAGGAAGAAATTGCGAGGCATCTGGATAGAAATTGTCCCTTGGGCAGACGCAGCATGGGTTCGTAAAGGGCAGGTCATGCCTAACTAATTTAGTGGAATTTTTTGAGGACATTACCAGTGCAGTAGATAACGGGGAGCCGATGGATGTGGTATATCTGGATTTCCAGAAAGCCTTTGACAAGGTGCCACACAAAAGGTTGCTGCATAAGATAAAGATGCATGGCATTAAGGGTAAAGTAGTAGCATGGATAGAGGATTGGTTAATTAATAGAAAGCAAAGAGTTGGGATAAATGGGTGTTTCTCTGGTTGGCAATCAGTAGCTAGTGGTGTCCCTCAGGGATCCGTGTTGGGCCCACAATTGTTCACAATTTACATAGATGATTTGGAGTTGGGGACCAAGGGCAATGTGTCCAAGTTTGCAGATGACACTAAGATGAGTGGTAAAGCGAAAAGTGCAGAGGATACTGGAAGTCTGCAGAGGGATTTGGATAGGTTAAGTGAATGGCTCGGGTCTGGCAGATGGAATACAATGTTGACAAATGTGAGGTTATCCGTTTTGGTAGGAATAACAGCAAACGGGATTATTATTTAAACGATAAAATATTAAAGCATGCCGCTGTTCAGAGAGACTTGGGTGTGCTAGTGCATGAGTCACAGAAGGTTGGTTTACAAGTGCAACAGGTGATTAAGAAGGCAAATGGAATGTTGTCCTTCATTGCTAGAGGGATGGAGTTTAAGACTAGGGAGGTTATGTTGCAATTGTATAAGGTGTTAGTGCGGCCACACCTGGAGTATTGTGTTCAGTTTTGGTCTCCTTACTTGAGAAAGGACGTACTGGCGCTGGAGGGTGTGCAGAGGAGATTCACTAGGTTAATCCCAGAGCTGAAGGGGTTGAATTATGAGGAGAGGTTGAGTAGACTGGGACTGTACTCGTTGGAATTTAGAAGGATGAGGGGGGATCTTATAGAAACATTTAAAATTATGAAGGGAATAGATAGGATAGATGCGGGCAGGTTGTTTCCACTGGCGGGTGACAGCAGAACTAGGGGACATAGCCTCAAAATAAGGGGAAGTAGATTTAGGACTGAGTTTAGGAGGAACTTCTTCACCCAAAGGGTTGTGAATCTATGGAATTCCTTGCTCAGTGAAGCAGTTGAGGCTCCTTCATTACATGTTTTTAAGGTAAAGATAGATAGTTTTTTGAAGAATAAAGGGATTAAGGGTTATGGTGTTCGGGCCGGAAAGTGGAGCTGAGTCCACAAAAGATCAGCCATGATCTAATTGAATGGTGGAGCAGGTTCGAGGTGCCAGATGGCCTACTCCTGCTCCTAGTTCTTATGTTCTTAGGAAACCCATGCAGACACAGGGAGAACGTGCTGACTCTGCACAGACAGTGACCCAAGCCGGGAATTGAACCTGGGACCCTGGAGCTGTGAAGCAACAGTACTAACCACTGTGCTACCATGCTGGAGGGAGTGCAGGACTGGGGGAGGGAGGGCCGGAGCACCCTGAGGGGAGGGTATCCCAATTCTGAAAGGGCCTTCTGATTGAGGCGCGCCCTCCCCCGCATTCCCCCCCCCCCCCCCCTCCCCCCCACTCTCCCAAAATTGAGAATATTTACATTTTCTATTTGGCACCCTGATCCACCTGCCGTCCGTCAGCCTAACAACCCCCCCCTCCCCCAATAGATCCTGCCTGGGGAGGGGGGGGGGGGGTGGCTGGGGGAGTGTAAGATCCTGTCCTGCCTCTACTTTAGACGAAACAAGGCTATTTGGAGGTGCATTGGGCTGCATATAAAAAAAACTTGGTTTAAAATATATGAAAAGTAGCTGAGAACCCTAAAGTGAGCTGAGAAAATTTTTTAAAAATCATATTATTGCTGCATGAAATAGAATGAGCATTTGTTGTTTCCATGGTTATGAACAGAAATGCGAAAAGATTGTTTTGGACAGCTATACCTCAGTTCGGAGGATATGCACTAGTTGCCATGGTAACAGATTGTTTCATCAACACATGTAAAATGAATATTTTGCCAAAAGCTCTCTTGTGCTTTCAGCTTTATTCTTTTCAGATTTATAGACTTGTAATAATTATTACTATTTGGACATGTATAATATGCAATATGTGAAGAGTAAATATGATTGCAACATAGGGGGAGGAAACCTGTCATATTCAGATGCTATAAACAATGTTTGGCTACCTTGAGGGGTTAAGTATTGTCCAGCATCCAGAAATACATCAATTACTGCAAACTGGGTGCTGCACAATGTGTTGCCTGTGGGGAACCCATCCATATTGGTTATCGTAGATAAAGAGAAAACAACCTCCCACATAATCCACAGGAAATCCAAACCTTGTTTATTCCTGCTCACTCTTCCTGCTTAATAACAAAAGGATATTCTAACTCACTCCAAGAAATCCTATTTCACGTCAACTGGAAGAAATTACACAGGAGCATGTCACAGAAAGGAAAATCCTTCTACCTCTGTACCCTCAGCTAGCCAACCCCTTTCACTGAGCAACTAATTCCAGTTTTTATGGCTTGCCTTCATTCTATTGAACGCTTTTTCTCTTTTAATGAATTACTCTCACTCGTTCAACAAATCACTTTCAATGCCTCTAGAATTGGATCTACAACTTTCAATGAGACTTTATTGTTGGTTATTGAGCCCATCCTCAAGCCGTTATTGTAGCGGCCTTCTGACCATGGGTTGTGTCAGACACAAAGTGCTGACATCTTGCCTCGACTGAAGGGCAATAAGCGTTTGAAGTAATAGATAACAGGCAAAGTCTTTAAGTAGACGGTACGGGCGGGATTTAGCAGGCCCATTTGCCGCAGGGGATAATTCCATTATGGTTTCTAAATCTCACCTGAGGATCATAATGGGATCTACGGCACGAGATCCCAATTTGAGATTTGCCCCTCCCCGCTGGTGACGTCATCAGGTTTATGCCCAGAAAGGGCGTGAACCTAATTTCCATATATTATAATATTTTAAAATATACTTACCCGACTTGACACCATAATGCCCACCCACAGCTTATTCTCCCACCCAGTGATGTGATGTCATGCTGGAGCTAATCATGACTGTTTTTTCAAAAACGAGAACCAGTCATGATGCCCACATAAATCTAGCCCCTGGGTACGGGGTGGGGGTTGGGTGAGGGACATGGCCGGGTAATGCCGTGGCACTGACCCCTGGCACTGTCAACCTGGCAATTTGGCAGTGTCAGGGTGCAAAGGGCATTCTTAAAATGTGCTCTGGTAAGGAAGGTTACCCTCCTCCATTGTGGGGTTGGGAGGGTGAGCCTTATGGGTGCTGGAGGAGGGGAGAGCGCCTCCGATATGTCCATGGTGGGACATGGTCACGCCAATGCTTGTGGGGATGGTTCTCCGTGCCCGTAGGGGAGTTGTGTGCTAGGGAAGGGGAGGGCGTCTTCGATATGTCCGCGGTGGGACATGGTCACGCCAAGGTTTGTGGGGATGGTTCTCCGTGCCCGTAGGGGAGTTGGGTAAACTTATTTTAAATCACAGATTGGGATCCCCATTAAAGTGCCTGGTCTCTGTGGAGCTGGCCTGGCTGGTCTGAAAACTCGGCTATGTTTCTGGAGAGAGACACACCGGTTTTCAGTCAGACCGGGAATCTTTACCATTTTTGGGGAATATTCCGCCCTACAAATCTATTCAGCAGATAATCAGATCCATCTCTGGACAAGAAACATGAGATGGAGGGTAGTCAAAATAAGTGACTTATGGTAGAGCCTTTGCTTTGGCTGGAATGGCACATGACAATATAAGTTAATGCATCACTTCACCGTAAGCTGTTTTCCTTCAGTTGAAAACCCAAGGTCATTACTCCCACACCAGAGTTGAGTAACTCACATAGATTATACACAGTATTCAAAAGGATATTTTGTGCGACAAGACTCAAAGAATGAATAAGATCAACTTGAAAGCTTCACAACCAGCTGCAGCACATCGGCACAGAAGAATCAACTATAAAATATCTCCTGGAAAAGCACTATTGCCACATCCTTTACAAAATATGTTTCTTAAATCTTATTCAGTTGAAGCATGAATAGGATTCTGAGAGCTAAACAAGAAAGCAAAGTGTTCACTGTGATTTCAGTAAAATCCTCATTCACAGAGATGGATTCTGCACAAGCAGAATATGAATGGTTCAATTGGGATGACAATCAATGTTCCTTCACCTATCACCTTCTACTGAGCAATTTTCAGATACGGTGCCAAGAACAGATAATGGACAGAGTGATCTCACATGTCCTGCGACCAGACTCCAATGTCTTCTGAAATCCTGCTATGAGTGGCAGGCATAAACATATCAGTTTAAAAAATTACCTTCAGTTGCCAGACATTTTTGTTGGGAGCTTAATAACCAATCCATTTTAGGATATGCTGTTTGACCCTTTAAAGCAGGTTATTAATAGCATATCAGCTGTTTGTCTGCTTAAATCAGGTGCTAAAAAGGAACCTGGAGAATACTGCAGATGCTGGAAATATGAGATAAAAATGGAAAACACTGTAAATATTAATAATAATCATTATTATTATTATTATTATTATTATTACAAAAGTAAAATACTGCAGATGCTGGAAATGTGAGATAAAAATGGAAAACACTGGAAATATTTAGCAGGCCTTGCAGCATCTATGGAGGGAGAAAGTGTTAATGGAATACATTTTACCTGTGGTAATGCAAAACAGGAGTTGGGACTATTTCCAAGATCTGGATCCAGCCCCTGGGAAAAACAATTACTCTGAGAAGTTTACAGAGGTGACCCCCTTATTGGCCTGGAGACAGGTTTCCTCCCCAATTAAGGAAAATGTGCTGGACGGCCAATCAGGGGCCTTCTGGCTTGAGAGGCACAGCAGCCTGTAATCAGTTCTAAATAACAGAGGGTTTTTCAAAATGGTGGTGCCCTCTCACCAACCTTTGTAAATATTTAAAGCTCCTAAGCCCTGATTGTGGTGGGGTAGAGTGTAGAAATCCCCCTGCAAGGTGACCTTTGGCTGCATTCCTGCAGTCATGCAAGATACATTGAACATAGAACATTACAGCGCAGTACAGGCCCTTCCGCCCTCGATGTTGCGCCGTCCTGTGAAACCCCTCTAAAGTCCCTCTACATTATTAAAGGCCTACCTGGAGTACCAGCACCCTGGCATTTCTTTTTTAAGTCATTTATAGTATGTGGGCATCACTGGCTAGGCCAGCATTTATTGCCAATCCCTAATTGTCCTTGCTGTAATGGTGAGCTGCCTTCTAGAAACGCTGCAGTCCCCAGAGTGCAGGTACACCCACAGCTCTGTTAGGGAGGGAGTTCCAAAATTTTGACTTGGCGACAGTGAGGAAACTGTGGTATATTTCCAAGTCAGGATGGTGAGTGACTTGAGGGGGTCCTCAGGTGGAGGTGTTCCCAGGTATCTGCTGACCTTGTCCTTCCAGTGCCGAGAACTCAACGCCAGGCAGTTAAACATCTCCCTGTCAGGTCAGGGAACATGAGGCCAACTCTATCAGCCTCCTTTAACAGTGCTCAACAAGGTTGTTCATGACCCTAATTGGCTGCCTGCCTTGTGGGGGCTGGGTAGCTCTCCGACTGTACCCTGAAACAGCCTGAGTGGAGAAAATATTTGGGAAACTGGCACGCTGCCTGGTACCAGAAGTTTTAGGCCTTGGTCGTTTCCATTCCTGTCTCAGTGGGGCCTGAAAATTCAGCCCAATATTTCAGATCGATGAGCTTTCATCAGCGCACTTCTGTCTTGCCAATTTTGCTCTTCGCCATCTCCAGTGACACCTTGAAGAAGGAAATCAGCCATCCTTATCTGGCATGGCCTATATGTGACTTCAAACCCAAAAATGAGATCAACCCTTAACTGCTGTTTGAAATGGCCTGGAGAGTTAAACAAGATTCAAGATAGTGATTCTTCACCACAAGGACAATTCGGAATGAACAATAAATGCTAGCTTTACCAGCACAGGTGAGTGATGGGGGGAAGGGGTCACCAGGCGAGGGCTGTAAAGGAAGGGGGTGAGGTTGAAGGGCAGACATGATTCTTGATAGATCACACCCTTCCCAATGCCAGGTTCTTCAATCGAACAGTGAATGCCTTTGAGCAAGTTGTCCCAACACCACTGACCCCTAGGAGCTACAATCAAACCCACCAGGGTTTACTTATTATGCTCTCTGCATGGCAAGCTCCCTGCCCGTCATTGGGTTAATACAGTTCATGGACTTAAACATGGTGGAGGCATCATTACACCTCAATGTTTATATTCTGTTACTCATACAATAACATTTAGTATTCCATTAGTTTATTTTGTGGCCTGAGGTGCTGCTTTAATGTCTTTTGAACTTGAATGCCTAATCCCACTGCTCTTTCATAACACCCAACCCACAACTTATCAAAGAATAATTATTTTTATTTTTGTTCAATCAAAATGTACCACTTTACACTTACTGCCACTAATTGCCCTATGCCAATTTTAGCAATTTTGCCAAATATTGTGAGCTTGTTGCAACTTTTCTTGATCTTCAAAACTATTTATCATGCCTCCTCTCATCATACCATCGACAAACGTAGACAACATTCCTTCTAACTCTGTTCCAATCTTATGAACAGATGCTGATCTGATATCAGTAACCATCCTGAGAAAATTCTTCATGTCCATGTCCCTCTTGCAGTGTCATTATTTTAGGTGTTATCACCCTAAACTGTCAGATCTCAAAGTTTTTGGCAAGAACTTGTTAGGGACCAATATTGTTTTCTTTAAAGTAGACAGAAGTTTCAGATGCGAGACACTTGCCAAGAAAATAAAGCCACAAGGTTTATAGGTTTTAAACAAACAAAAATAAACTTTACGATACAAGGTCAAAAAGAAATAACAATTTACAATATCCAGCTTATGCTCTAACGTTTCGGGTTAATAAGGCACATGAATTAACGGGCAAACTGTGGTTTAACACATCACACTGTGCAATACAGGTGCGACCAATGCAGGGATCAATAAGTAGTTTGACTCAACAAATCGCTTTCGTGTTAGACTCCATACATTTCACTTTTGAAGATCTAAATTACCGCAAAGCTACTCTAACTAAGAGTGCATTAATAACTGCACACCTCCCAGGGGCTTAGCCTTGTCTCCAGAGACTCTGGTCCCCTGCATTTCTATGTTTGCATTGCAGACTCTACTTACTGGTACAATTTCAGCTTTTAAAAAAATAAATTTAGAGTACCCAATTAATTTTTTCCAATTAAGGGGCAATTTAGCGTGGCCAATCCAGCTACCCTGCACATCTTTGGGTTGTGGGGGTGAAACCCACGCAAACACGGGGAGAATGTGCGGACTCCACACGGACAGTGACCCAGAGCAGGGATCGAACCTGGGACCTCGGGACCATGAGGCAGCAGGGCTAACCCACTGCGCCACCGTGCTGCCCCAATTTAAGCTTTTTAATAGCCTGATAGCTTGATTGGGTTGGCACTGTCCCTGTATTTCACCAAGCTCTAATCCTACCAGCTACACTACAGCAATAATTGGCCCAGTGATAACATGGCTTTGCAGTGCTTAGTTGGACATCAGTTGAATCGGGTTATTTGTGGTCCGTACCAGGGTTCAGTGTCGGGCCACGGAATATGTAAGGATCATCACTGATGACTGAAACACTCAAACTGATGCTTCCCAGCTTGTTTACCAACTTCTGAACCACATTGGCATCTTATCTTCTTGAGCTGGATTAGCATTTGGTTCAGATTTAGTCCAAAATATGATTGGAATGTATTCACATAGCGCATTATTTCCACTGTACATTACTTTGAGGGTGTACTTGGCTTTCATATTATTGAAATGAAAGGCAGGGACTGTCAATTTTGGGGTTTCTTTTGGCTTGGTATTCCATTTTTGGAAATATTCCTCCATGGTGTTGAAGTCGCAATTCAAGGTGGACTCCATATTGCAGAAGGTGGTTGTTTCAATGTAAGGGCAAAGTTATGCAAATTTGCACAGCATTGTTGACAGCATGTCATTCATGTAGTCGTACAAACATAGATCTTAATATTAAACAATACTGTTAAGATCCAACCAGAAGGAATATTATTCAATAAGATAGTAATAAAATACCAATGAATAATTGATACAAGTTCAATATAAAACAAAAGCTGGTGCGGCAGTGGAATAGCTAATTAGTAATATATCGAGAAATCTCTGTAGAAATATAAGTAGTTTATGAATGTTTGAAACCATTGTATAACATACATTATTCATTTGTAATAAGCCCAGTTTATGAAAAAATTCAGGATGTCAGAGTGTTTTGTTTGCAGCAATGTGAGAATGATCTGAATTCCAGAATAGCAATGGTACAAATCAGGACAGCTCAGATCGATTTAAAGTCACATGTTTCTGACCAGTTCAGATCTAAGAGTAAAAGTCCACTTCATTTTGTCTACTCAGTTTTGAACAGATGTCTTCCAGTTTGCCCCAGGTATACTGAATTGAAATGATATTCTGATATAGTTTGTACTCCATTTTGTTTTAAAGGATCGCAATACAAGAAAGGGCAAACTTTGAACTTGTATAGGGCAGGGACTCTCAAAGTGTGGCTCACTGGATCCTCCAAAATGCAAACATCCGAGCCAGGTCTATACAAGAAAACAGTCTGGAGCCCTCAACCCCACTGCTCACAATTACTTCACACAACCAAATCATATCGGTGTGCGCTGCATGAGCAGTCATACGTGGGAACAATAATAATGATGCTTTACAAGCAAGGTTTAGGTTACAACATAAAACTGCTAGATTGGATTGAACAATAATGGGGCAGAACACAAAGAGGAGGAACTGACTGAACATAGAGCCCCACATGAGACTGCAGCTTATCAGCTTGGGACTAGCCATCACCTCTTTGGCGTTTCATGAAAGGCAGCACCATTCTACCGATTAATTCAGCTGAGAATTTTTTTGTGTGGCGGGGTAGGACCTGAAGATGGCCCATGGGGTCTCTTGGCCCATTTAGCTGGTCCAAGGACACATTTGATTGAGAGCCACCAGTATTCAGTTTTTTCATATCTCAAAGCAATTCAAAGCCAATCAATTATTGATGCAGTCACTATTGTTTTTATTGTAAGCCACCTTGTAGCCACCAAGATTCCGTACACAGCAATACGACGTCTGGCCATTTATCTATTTCTGGTAATGTTGGTCAAGAGAAAAACTATTTCCACAACACTGCTCTTTCTGTAATCTTGCTAAGAGACCAATGACATTAATCTAAACAGGCAGATAAGAGCCTAATCTAAGGAATTGCATCTTAATATTCTGCATTTCGTCAATTTTACATCAAAATGTCAGTCGAGGCAACATATTAGATTTTACACTGAACTTTGAAAGAACACTTTTCCATGGCAACATCTTATAATTAAAGATCCATTTCAGTGCTGAGCCCTCTGCAGTGGTTCTGGAGCTTGACTGAACAGTGCAAGAAATAGCATGTCTTCTCAAGCAGATTGAAGAATTTATAATGAAGCCTGCAGAATTTAAGCCTGGGAGTGTAAATTAGAATATTTAATTAACTGTAAAACCATGTACAGAAAGTGAAAGAAATATAGATAAAGGAAGAATATCAGGTTGAGAAAGTGCAATAAAAGATGGAGAAAGAAAACAATTTTTATCTCTCCAATAAAAAATATCTAAAATATGGAAGGAATCAGACTCCAAACTTTTAAATGTATATTTTTTATGCCAGCGAAGCTGCTTGTCAAAAATTAAGGCTCATCACATTATTGAGACTTCACATACATTTCGACAAGAAGAAACATTTTCTTCCATGTGCAGTGGGTATCCAGAAGGTAATTACTGCAAATTCACAAATTTCATGGTTGGGATTCTCCAGTTGGGACATTATTTTCTCACGACAGAGCTAAATCGCACCAGTTTTACGATCCTCTTGCGGTTGTAAAGCGGGATGCAATTCAGTGTTCCGTGGCATGCAGATTTGTACATGTTGTGGAATATGACGGACTCCCATGAAATCCCGCTATCACACCCCCCCTCCCCCTCTCCGGCATGGCAAAAAGAGGCAAATGCATTGAAATCACACACTTGAGTGATTGGAATGCACCAAGTGCTTGGAATGCACCTGCATCTCTTTGTTGTGGTGAATGTTTACAAATCTCGGGGTTCACCACATGGGCCACTGAACTATGAAGAAATATGAGTGGATCAAAGTTGCAGTTGGTTTTTATAAGCTGTCAGTCACAGACCACAACTCGAAAGCTCTGAACGGCTTGCAGATAATGGATCTGTAGGAACCTGGGCTGGGCTAGAGAATCCCCGCGAATGGGCCATGCCGCCTCAACGCCGACACACGATTCTCCGCAGGGCGGAAAATCGGTGCCATTGGCGCCGGCATGCTTGGCGCGGCGGCAGTCGGGGACAGCTCTACGCGAATGGCCAGCCCATTATCTGGCCTGGATAGGCCAAGCGGCCGTAAGAAAAGAGCCGAGTCCTGCCGGCGCCGTTCTAACCTGCTCTGGGCCAGCGGGACCTTGGCGTGGAAGGGTCAGGTGGCGGTCTGTGGGGGGTGGGGGGTAAGGGGGAGTTCTGACCCCGAGGAGGGCCTCCGATGTGGCCTGGCACGCAATCGGGGCCTACCAATCAGCGGGTCAGCCTCTGTGGCTGGGGGCCTCCTTTCCTACGCGCTGGCCCCTGTAGTCCTGCGCCATGTTTTGTCGAGTCCAGCACGTTGAAGGAGGCCACTGCGCATGTGCGCGTTTGTGCTGGCGCCACTAAGCATGTCCTCATTGGCGCCGGCGCAACTGCGCATGCACGGATCCCGTGGCACACAGTTTGCACCGGGATCGGCAGCTGGAGCGGCACAAACCGCTTCAGTGCCGTGCTGGCCCCCTATGGGGACCAGAATTAGTCCTGGGAGCGGCCCACTCACGCCGCCGTAAAATGTGATGGCGTTTACGACAGCGTGGACACTCTGCCACGGGATTGGAGAATCCCTCCCCGATGCAGGAATAGCTGCTCTCCTTTGAGGAATTGGCACATGGAACTGCAAGGTAAGTATCACAGCTGTAATGCTTCATACTTCCCCTGTCTGGACTGCTCTATAGCTTCCAGACAGGGATCCTTTTGCTGGGGGTGGAGGGGGGGGGGGGGGGTCTTTATGGATGGGGTCTGTGTGTGGCAGGGTCTGTAGAGGGGGTTTCTTTAGGCAGAGATTCCCAATGGGGGGTCCTACCATCACAGAGGTCCCCTATTACAGAAATCCCTAATGGGTGTCCCCCTATTACAGAGGTTCCTGTTTGTTCTTGTGTGTCCCTGCATGGTCAGGCAGTGCATTGTTTTGGGGGGGGGGGGGCAGCCTTTGGATGGGCTTAGATGGCCTCGACCAGTGTGGCCCTGGTGTTGTGGACCTCGTGGTGGGCCAAGTGGTTCATGATTGCGGAGACCACAAGTGATCCGCGTCCACATGATTCCTGGCCATGAGGAATGAAGAATCACGGGAGGCCGGAGCATAGAACGCCGGGCCTTCGAATTCATTTGCATTTATTTACATCACCCTGATGGCGTGCATCGTGGACCATGTTCATGCTGTTAGCGGGGGTGGATGCCTATGCCGATTTTCCCCACACGCGCATTCCAGCCATCTCGGGATGGAGAATCCCACCCCAAGTCTTTTAATGTTGAGAGTCTCAGCAAGGCACTGGTATAACAAGGTGTGTGGAGGAGCAAAGCAAATCAGACCCCAAATTCCAGATTTCCATGTTTAACTGCATATGTGAAGACCCTAAAAGTTGTGGTTAAATTTACCATGATAACGTCACCATTGCTCCTGCAGCCAAATCTGGCCCATTTCCAGCCTACTGATTTTCTTATTCATTCATGAGATGTGAGCATTGCCAGTAAGGCCTGTATTTATTACCCATCCCTAACTGCCCCCAAGAAGGTGACGGTCAGCTTCAATCTTGAACCACTGCAGTCCGTCTGATGGAGGCACACCCACAATGCTGTTTGGGAGTTCTAGATTTTGGACCCAGCAACAGTGTTGGGTGAAGGAATGGATACCATCCAGGATGGTTTGTAACATGGAGGGGAACGTAGGAAGTACGGAATTCCCATGCAGCTATTGACCTTGTTCTTCTGTTTGATAGAAAATTTGTGGATTTGGAAGGTGCCGCCAAAGGAGCCTGGGCAAGATGGTGTCGCACATCTTGTGTTGGTACACACTGCTGCCAATGTGAACTAAAGGTGGAGGGCCGACTGTTTAATGTGGTGGATGAAGTGCTGATCAAGTGAGCTGCGTTGTCCTGGTCGGGGGTCAAGCTTTTTAATTGTTGTTGGAACAGCATTCATCCAGACAGATGGAGAGTATTCCATGACACTCCTGTGCTTTGCTGGACAGGCTTTGGGGAGTCTGGAGGTAAGTAACTCATCTGAGAAGTCTCAGCTCCTGACCTACTCTTATAGCCACAGTATTAATATGGCTGGCCCAATTACCTTTCTCCAGGAAGTTGATGATGTGGCAATCAGTAATGGTAATGTATTTGAATATCAAGAAGATATAGTTCTATCTCTGCTGGAGATGGTCATCGGTTGGTACTTGTGGGTGCGAGTATTATTTGCCACTTATCAGCCCAAGTAAGAATGTTGTCCAGGCCTTGCTGCATGCAGTATTATTGCTTTATTATCTGAGATTCTGAAGACGGTATTGAACACTGTGTACTTAGTGATCAACAAACATCCCAACTTTTGATTTTATAATGGAGGGGAGGTCATTAATGAAGCAGATGAAGATTACTGGACCTAGGTCACCACCCTGAGGAGCTTCGGCAACGATGTCCTAGAACTGAGATCATTCACCTCCAACAACCACAACCACCACCTTTGTTTGAGATATGACTCAATCAGTAGCAGGTTTCCTCCCCAACTCCAATTGACTTCAATTTTACTCAGGCACCTTGATGTCACACTCGATCAAATGCTGCCTTTATGTCAAAGATCTCTGGAATTTAGGTCTTTTGTCCATGTTGATCCAAGGCTACAATAAAGTCTGCAACAGAGTGGCCCTTTTATATAGAACCTTCTGAACATCAGTGAGCAGGTTGCTGCTGAGTAACCGCAGTTTGACAACAGTGTCGACGACACCTTCCATCACGATACTGATGATTTAGAATAATTTGATTGGCCAAATTGGATTTGCTTTTTGTGGATAGGATATACCTGGGAATTTTGCCACACTGTCAGATGGATGCCAGGACTGCATGGCTAGGGGCAGTGCTAGTTCTGTAGCACAAGTCTACAGTACTATTTCTGGGATGTTGTCAGGCCCTCTACCCAACGTATTCAGTCATTTCTTGATATTGTGTGGGATGAATCGAAATTACATGATGTCTGGCATCTGTGATGCTGAGGATTTGAGAAAGAATTCGAGGTGAACCTGCAATTTAATCGGTTTTGTCTTTCACAGTGATGTGCTGGACCGGACCCCAACAATGGCTCGGATACTGGACAGAAACCCGAATATTTAATTTTAATTTTGAAAGACTGTGAGGGAAAGGATACCTCGCTCAAGGAGTGATTTCACATAAAACAGGGATATGGTATATTAAAACAAACTTTATTACCAACACAGTATTAAAATATCTTTAACATCACACAAGAAAAAATAGCTTACAATTACCCGTTAAGTAATGCTAATTAATACAGTGGCACAATAACTTTTAACTGTTATCTTTATTCCCACTCAAACAACAAAACCACCTCAGACCTCAATCCACTTTCAAATACAGTTAGCACTCAGGAACATCTGCTATACAGAGATGCCTGGATGCTCTACTTTGAGAAAGAGAGGTATTTCGACACTGGTTAAAAAAAGAGACCTGACTCTGTCAGAACAATGCAGCATCTTTTACATAGAATTTACAGTGCAGAAGGAGGCCATTCGGCCCATCGAGTCTGCACCGGCTCTTGGAAAGAGCACCCTACCCCCTACCCAAGGTCAACACCTCCACCCTATCCCCAAAACTCAGTAACCCCACCCAACACTAAGGGCAATTTTTGGACACTAAGGGCAATTTATCATGGCCAATCCACCTAACTCGCACATCTTTGGACTGTGGGAGGAAACCGGAGTACCCGGAGGAAACCCACGCACACACGGGGAGGATGTGCAGACTCCGCACAGACAGTGACCCAAGCCGGAATCGAACCTGGGACCCTGGAGCTGTGAAGCGATTGTGCTATCCACAATGCTACCATGCTGCCCAAGTCTTCTAGCTGAAATGACACTGCAGTACATGTGAAGGCAACGTCAACACTGAGGTGGGAGTACAGTCCTTTGGACTGCTTGTTTGCTGAGCCCCTCCCGGGCTGAGGGCCCTGTCTGGCCTGGTTCTCCCAACTATCAACATATGTCTTTGGCAAGGCGAAGCCTTCCTTACTCCATCAGGTGTGCTTGTTCCAGGACAGGGGGATCCAGTGGACAGTGTGTTTGCTGAGCCCCACCCGGGTTGAAGATCCCATATACCAGCAGCTTCTTTTTGCAGTGTGGACGTCGGGTTCCATTGTTGTGGTCATTCCAAGGTGGGAGCATGGACTGTGCTTTTGCTGAGCCCTACTTGGGCTGAAGACCTCGCAAACCAGCACCTACTTACATCGGTGTGGTCGTCCTAGGGTGGGAGCACATAGTGTGTTTTTGTTGGGCCCCCTCGAGGGCCAAAGATCTGCTTGTGCTCACCTATCGTCCCACCCCCGCGGCTTCATTGAAGTCTCCCAGCTCAGGCACCAATCCATCCAAGGTGCCCCACCCTCCTGTTCCGCTAAACTCCTCCTCTCGCGGTGCCCCTTGCTCTCTCTTCCCTTCCTTTCCTCGGTCCTTCACTACTCCTGCAGCCCCGCCACCCTTCCAGTTGCTAACCCCGAAACTGGGGGTTAAGTGCTCACCCCGCCGTCACTATTGAGGCGTGCGTTCATGCAATGTCCGGGGTTGTCACTTTGATACCGTTAAATGCTCTGGTTGCTATTTAGGGTTGTTAAATGGGAATTGGAGTTCAGAATGGGGGTGGGGATTTCCTTGGTTTCTCCTCTTCCCCACCCTCAGTTTCCCAGCTTCAGTTTCCCCTCATTGCATGTCCACAGGTGGCCTATAATGCACAGGAACTTGTTGCACTTTAAGGCCCCAATCAGATCAACCATGATCTTATTGAATGGTACAGAAAGCTCAGCGGGGTGAATGGCCTAGTCCTGCTCCTATTTCTTACGATGACAACGGCAGCTGGTGCTTAACCGCAAGCAAAAATACCCAGTGACAGGACCCACCCCGAGAGCCTTGCTCTGCTCCAGCTGCCGATACGGGTGTCAGAACGGGCACCGCAGGTCCGCGCATGTGCGATATGGCCAGCACGAGTTCGCGCATTCTGCTAAGGCTGGAGCGAGTTCGCACTTGCACGTGGGTTTCTGCCTCCACGCTGGCCCCGACGTGACATGGCGGAGAGCTACAGGGGCCTGGCGCAGAGGAACATAGGCCCCCACCAGGATAAGCCTGCCCGCCGATCGGTAGGCTGTGATGGCGGGCCAGGCCACTGTGGAGGCTCCCCGTCCCCCCCGGGGTTGGATCCCCCCCGCAGCATCTATGCCAAGGTCCCGCCAGGTAGGACCACACGAGAACGATGGCAGAGGGACCGGGCCTAACTCGGCGGGCACTCGGCCCATCGTGTGGGGAGAATCGCTGGGGGGGGGGGGGGGGGGGGGGGGTCGCTTGCGCCCCACCGGCGCCAATGGCGCTGATTCTCCGGTCGCCGGAGAATCGGCGGACTGGCGTCGGAGTGGCGACGCGTGATTCATGCTCCCCCGGCGATTCTCCGACCCAGGGCAGCGTCAGAAAATCACGCCCCATATCATCCCCATATGAGTGATACAATCACTGTTGTAAAAAGACATGTCTACACACCAGAATCACATTTGATTTAGTGCATGAAATAAATTTATGCTCTCAAATAAATTCTGGGTTTGGATAGCAGTTAATTATAGTCACTGATGTAGCAATGAGAACATCAGTAGTCCAAGGCTAACCAATTTCCATAATTAAAATAAAAGACCAAAGTTCAAGTTGTCCTATTTCCATGGTTCGAAGAGAAGGCTACAGCTCAGCTGCGGAAACAGGATACGAGAAGAGTCCAATCTGCTCAATCGTAATGGAAGAGAGAGGAAAGGTCCATACTTCACGCTTCAGTGGAGGAGATGAGATGCACAGCACAGATTTTCTGATTCTTACACCTCAACAGATAGTGAAAGAAAAAATGTAATATACCTCAACTGTCAGCTCTCTAAAACCTAGTCACTCGAACCGGTTGATCGTGATTCTATTCCATTCTCTAAATTAGAGACAAAAATACAGGCAAGATTGTAACCTTCAGACTTATCCAGATTAATTCTCTAATCAATTCCGTTGCTTGTTGGAGTTCAGTTGGGATTAATGTGCTTGTATTTCAGCTTGAGCTGCTGCTTGACCTGATCATTAGCATCGGGACCCCTCCACATTCTGAATACAATTTCCTCAATTACAGCACAGTTTCGTCAGGCTCTTTGTATCACATGGCAGCTGCCTGAGTAACACTGCAAGATTTATTTTGCAACAAATGAATTTAAGAAAGAAGACACTGAGGAAAATCAGTAACACAATCGTATCTGAAGTGCTCAGCGGTGTCAACTATATGATATAACTATGGTTGATTTGTTCTCTTTTTCCTGAATAGTCTCTGCTTGATGGCTTGACACAGCTTCCTAAGCTTGGGGCCACCATTGGAGGGTGACTGTTTCAATATTGTAGATACCGAGGCTATTGTATCAGACACGGGGCTGGATTCTTCAGTCCCCCAGCCCTGTTTATCACAGCGGCACACCATTCGCAGGTGGCGGGATTCTTTACAATGCAGGAGGAAGCCATTCGGCCCATCGGGTCTGCACCGGCCCTTTGAAAGAGGACCCTTCTCAAGCCCACACCTCCACCCGATCCCCGTAACCCAGTAATCCCACTTAACCTTTTTACCTTTTTGGAGACTAAGGACAATTTAGCACAGCCAAACCACCTAACCTGCACATCTTTGGACTGTGGGAGGAAACCGGAGCATCCGGAGGAAACCCAAGCAGACATGGGGAGAAAGTGCAGACTCCGCATAGACAGTGACCCAAGCTGAGAATCGAACCTGGGACCCTGGAGCCTGTGAAGCAACTGTGCTAACCACTGTGCTACCGTACTGTCTTGATCAGCTGCAGCCAAGATGCCCTGGCCAACAGGAGGTTTAGTTGTGAGACAGTCACCAATAAATCCAAAAGATAAGTCAGGTGGAAAGTATTTTGTCTACTCACTGGTAAGAATAGAATAATAATCTTTATTGTCACAAGTAGGCTTACATTAACACGGCAATGAAGTTACTGTGGAAAGACCCTAGTCGCCACACTCCGGCGCCTGGTCAGGTACACAGAGAGAGAATACAGAATGTCCAATTCACCTAACAGCACGTCTTTCGGGACTTCTGAGAGGAAACAGGAGCATCCGGAGGAAACCCACGCAGACACATGGAGAACGTGCATACTCCGCACAGACAGTGACCCAAGCCGGCAATCGAACTTGGGACCGTGGCGCTGTGAAACAATAGGAGCTAACCACTGTGCTACTGAATATGGGACTCGCTACGTATTTGAAGTGAATACTGTGGCAGATGTGTTGAAGAGAAAGCTAGCTGGCTAATCACAGAAGGAAGATACAGGAGGATAAGCCAATGAGGTTGAATGAGGAAAGGTGTGATAAGGCTCATGTGGAGCATCAATACTGGCATGGGTCTATTCCACTGTGTAGCGTGTTTATCTGCTGCAAATGCCATGAATAGGATTTTCTGGCCCTTCCCACCGGTGGGATCATCCGGTCCTGCTGATGGCGACCCCCCGTGGTGGGTTCCCTGGCAACGAGATGGGCGAGCCACGCAAAACAACATCCTACCGGTGGCCAATGGCGAGCCACCTCTGTCACCTAAAAACACACCTGGGGGGGGGGGGGGGGGGGGGGGGGGTCATTAAAATCCCGTCTATTGTAACAATATTGCCTCAAAAGCAAAACAAAATGGTCATTCATCTAATTTGCTGTTTGTATGATCTTACTTGAGTGCAACGTAGCTGTTGTGTTTGCAAACCTAACAAGTAGCGAGTGCTGCTCAAATACTCTTCATCGGAAGTCAAGCCCTGTGCTGAGGGATATGAGAAATTGCCACATTCATGCAGATTCTTTCCATGTTACCACTTTTGCAATATCTGAATTGGCACGTGGGCCATCAAAATACAAGGTAGAACTGCTTCTTCAGCAAATAAATCTGTCAAAACACTATTACAGTGAGAAAGTGGCACATCTATAGAGACATTTAGGTTCCAAGGAAGACAGTAGAAGCAAATGATGTACATTCATTCCAATATAAATTGGATCAATTGTTTTCGTTATTTTTGGGAAGGTTATAGTATTTGAGTAATTTGAAAAACGGCACATTTGGTAAATGTAACAAGCCTGGGCGGAACAGGTGACTTTCAACCTATGGTTCCTTAAACTTTCCAGCTCTCATATCTGGGTCTTTTGTAGACCAATTGATAGGAGATTCACTGTCGTGATAAGTCAATAAATATTGTCTCTTTCTATTTAGCATCAAACAAAATGTTATCTTGCAATTCCTATGCTCCAATGTACTCAATGTTAACTCTATGCAATGAATAAATGAATCCCCTCCCATCTCACATCAGGTTAAAGGTCATGCTGTGTGACTTATCGGTATATAGTGAGCGGGATTCTCTGACCCTGAGGCTAAGTGTTGACGCCGTCGTAAACGCCGTCGTGTTTCCCGATGGCGTCAACATGGCCTCAGGATCAGCAATTCTGGGCCCTACAGGGAGCCAGCACGGCACTGGAGCGACCCACGCCACTCCATGCCGGCATGAGATTGGAGCCATGGGGTCCGCGCATGCGCAGTGGCACTGGCACCAACGCACACATGCGCAGTGGAACCGGCGCAATTTCTGCACATGCGCAGTGTCTCCCTTCTCCGCGCCGTCCCAGACGCAACATGGCGTAGGGCTACAGGGACAGGCGCGGAACAAAGGAGGCCCCCATCCCGAGAGGCCGGCTGCCAACTGGTGGACCCCCCCCCCTTCCCCCCACCCCCTCCACAGGCCATCGCCGGACCCATCAATGCCGAGGTCCCGCTGGGTAAGACCTGGTTAGAACGGCGCCGGCGGAACTCGGGTTTCGCGGGACTTGGGTTTTTTGGTATGGACACTCGGACCACCCCGGGCGGAGAATCGCCGGGGAGTCCCAGTAGAGCAGCCCCCAGCCGGCGCCGTGCCGACAGTGCCTGCGCCAATGGCGGTGAATCACGTCCCGGCGCTGGGGTGGCATGGCGCGATTCACGCCGGTCGCGGCAATTCTCCGGCCCGGCCCCAGGGTGAGAGAATCCCGCCCTTTATTTCTCTCATATAGACTTGAACAAAACTTAAAATTTTGTCTCACCTTTCTCTCATCTACTGCTCTTGCCTTGATCATCCTATTTCTTCTTTTGAAGTTTTGATTACAGGTCCTACTAGCCATGATCCAAATGGTGAATTACTGCCAAACACCAAGGCCAGGGTTCTCCACCAGTTTTTGGCAGGCGGGAAAGTCTGTATAATTTCAGTGAGATATCGCTGCTCTCTAACTCTAATCCTCTCACTATGAAGGCCAACATACCATTTGCCTCCTTTGCTGCTTGCTGCACCTGCATGCTTACTTTCAGTGAATGGTGTGCAAGGACTCCCAGGTCACTCACGGTGGCACAGTAGTTAGTACTGCTGCCTGACAATGCCAGGGACTCGGGTTTAATTCCCGCCTTGGGTGACTGTCTGTACGGAGTTTGCACTTTCAACTTGTGTCTGCTTTCCTTCAGCTGTTCCAGTTTCCTCCCACAGTCCAAAGATGAGGGCCGGGATTCCCGGGGGGTCCCGGCGTTGTGGAGTGGCGAGAACCACTCCAGTGTCGGGCCTCCCCAAAGGTGCGGCATTCTCCGCACCTTTAGGGGCTAGGCCTGCGCCGAAGTGGTTTCTGCTCCGTTGGCCAGCGCGACCGGCCTTTGTCGCCCCGCCAGCCAGGGCCAAAAGGCCTTCTCCGGCCGGCGGAAGTCCGCACATGAGCCGGAGCATAGGCAGGTGCTGAGGTCATCCCGGCGCATGCGCGGGGGAGGGGGTCTCTTCCGCCTCCGCCATGGTGGAGACCGTGGCGGAGGTGGAAGAAAAAGAGTGCCCCCACGGCACAGGCCTGCCCGCCGATTGGTGGGCTCTGATTGCGGTCCAGGCCACCATGGGGTACCCCCCGGGGCCAGATCGGCCCGCGCCCCCCCCCAGGACCCCGGCGCCGCTAATCCCGCCGGCACCAGACGTGCTTTGATTCCCGCCGGCAGGAGAGGCCTGTCAGCGGCGGGACTTAGGCTCATCGCGGGCCAGGGAATCGCTGCGGGGGGCCCGCCAACCGGCGCTGCGATTCCCGCCCCCGCCAATTCAAATAATAATCTGCCTTCCTGTTTTGGTACCAAAGTGGATAACCTCGCATTTCTCCAAATCGTACTGCATCTCCATTCATTTGTCCACCCACTCAACTTGTTCAAATCACACTGAAGCATCTCTGCATCGTCCTCACAGCTCACCCAGCCACCCAACCTGGTGTCATCTACAAATGGAGATAGTACATTTTGTTCCCTCATCTAAATCATTAATATATTTTGTGAATGGGTCGGCATGGTGGAACAGTGGTAAGCAGTGTTGCCTCATGGCGCCGAGGACTTGGTGCAATCCCGGCCTGGGCCACTGTCTGTGTGGAGATGCATATTCTCCACATGCCTGCATTGGTCTCACCCCCACAACCCAAAGATGTGCAGGGTAGGTGGATTGGCCAAGCTAAATTGCCCCTTAATTGGAAAAAAAATAATTGGGTACTCTAAATTCATAAAAACACGCACATATATATATATACATTTATATTTTGTGAATAGCTGTAGCCCTAACACCGATCCCTGTGGTACCCCACTAGTTACTTCCTGCCAATTTGAAAAATACCCATTAATTCCTACTTTGTTTCCTGCCCATCTAAATATGCTACCCCTAATTTTATATGCTTTAATTTTACACACTAATCAAAAGTCTTCTGAAAGTCCAAGTATACCAGATTCACTGCCTCCCCTTCGTCACCTTTACTCGTTTTATCCTCAAAGAATTCCAGTAGATTTATCAAGCACAATTTTCCCTTCATAAATCCATACTGAAGAACTCTGTCTGATCATGCCACTATTTTCTAAGTGCTCTACTATAAAACCTCCGATAATGGATTCTAGAATTTTCCCTATGACCGACGTCATGCTGATTGGTCTATAGTTCCCTGTTTTCTCTCTACCTGCCATTTTAAATAGTGGAGTTACATTAGCTACCTTCCAATCTGCAGGAACTGTTATAGAACCACTATAGAAGATGGCCACCAATGCAGCCATTATTACGAGAGACACTTCCTTAAGTACTCTGGGATTTAGATTATCGGGCCCTGGAGATTTATTAGCTTTCAATCCCATCAATTTCCTCAACACCATTTCTCTACAAATATTGATCTCCTTCAGTTCCTCCTTCTCACTAAACCCAATGTTTGTGGTATCAGATTTGTGTCCTCAGTTGTGAAGACAGAACCAATGTATGTGTTTAATTGCTCAGCCATGTTGTTGTCCCCTATATTACATTCCCCTGTTTCTGACTGTAAGGGACCTACATTTGTCTTCACCAATCTTTTTCTCATCACATACCTATCAAAAATTTTGCAGTCAGCTTTTATGTTCCCTTCAAGCTTACTCTCTTTCTCTATTTCCCATTTCTTAATTATGCCTTGGTCCTTCTTTCCTGAATTCTAAACTGCTTCCAATCCTCAGATCTGTTATCTTTCCTGGCCAATTTGTATGATTCTTCCTTGGATCAAATAATTTCTCTAATTTCCCTTATAAGCAATGGATTGGCCACCTTTCCCGTTTTACTTTGGTGCCAGACAGGAATAAACAATTGTTGCAGTTCTCTCATACACACCTTGAATGTTTGCCAATGCCTGTCCTTGGTCATTCCTGAAGTAATGTTCCCAATGGATCAAAGCCAATTTACGCTTCATATCATCTTAGTTTCCTTTATTAATGTTCAGGACCCTAGTCTCAGAATCAACTACTTCACTCTCCATCTTGATGAAAAATTCTATATTATGGTCGTTCACCCTCAAAGGGTCTCGTAAAACTAGATTGCCAATGATTCTGATCTATGGTAGCCTGCTCTCTAGTTGGTTCCTCAATGCATTGGTCCAGAAAACCAGCCCGCATACACTCCAGGAATTCCTTCTCTAAGATATTGCGGCTAATTTGATGTGCTCAATGTATATGCAGATTAAAAATACCCCTAATTACAGATGTTACTTTATCGCATGCATCTCTAATTTCCTGTTTAATGCAATTCCCAATATCACCACTGCAGTTTGGGAGTCTTTATATGACATCCACTAATGTTTTTTGCCCCTTTTCTCAGCTCCACCCATGCAGATTCCACATTGTCAGAGTTAATATCCTTCCTCACTATTACGTTAATTTCCCCTTTAACCAGCATTGCCATTCCACTGCTTTTTCCTCCCACAGTCCAAAGATGTGCAGGTTAGGTGGATTGGTCATCATAAATTGCCCTTAGTGACCAAAAAAGGTTAGGAGTTATTGGGTTACGGGATTAGGGTGGAAGTGAGGGCTTAAATGGGTCGGTGCAGACTCGATGGGCCGAATGGCCTCCTTCTGTACTGTATGTTCTATGTTCCTCCTCTGACATCAGTCCCGGTCCTGCCTGGGTGTAACCCATTCAATTTATGCTGGTTCCACCTCCCAGAACTGGTCCCAATGCCCCAAGAATCTGAAACCCTCCCCCTCACGCCATCTCTTTATCCTGTTATTTCTATTCTGACTAGCACGTGGCACTGGTAGTAATCCTGAGATCACTAACTTTGAGGTCCGACTTTTCAACTTTCTTCCTAACTCCCTATATTTTGCTTTCAGGATCTTATCCCATTTATTACCTATGTCGTTGGTACCGATGTGTACCACGATCACTGGCTGTTCACCCTCCCCCAGAACATCCTGCAACCGCTCCATGGAACCCTTGACCCTAGTACCAAGGAGGTAACACACCATCCTGGAGTCTTGTTAGAAGCCACTAAAATGGCTATCTATTCTGCTTGCAACTGAATCCCCTATAACTATTGCATTCCCACAGTCAGTTACTCCCCCCCTCTACAACAGAACCAACCATGATTAAATGAATTTGGCTGTTGTTGCTTTGTCCTGAGCGGTCATTATCCAAAGCAGTATATTTGTTTCCCAGGGGAATGGCCACAGGAGATCCTGCACTGCCTGCCTAGCTGTCTTGCTCTGCCTGGTGGTCACCCTTCCTGCCTGTAGAGTTTCAGCTTATGGTGTGTGACCACCCCTCTTTCTCTGCTATCCGCAACAATCTCCATCTTGCGAATGCTCGACAGTGTCCCCAGCTGCCACTCCAGCTCCAAAACCCGGGATTCTAGGAGCTGTGGCTGACTCTTCCTAATGGTCCCGGGCACTGGAAATGTTCCTGGCTTCCCACATAGAGCAAGAGGAGCAAACTTAGCTTTGAGCTCTCCTGCCATGACTTAACGCTTTAAGTTAAACAAAATACAGCCTTCAGGGGAGAATGTCATACCCAGGCAGTATCTCTGGCATTTTTCCCTTGCAGTGTCCTCTGTGCCCTCGGCACTACTGAAGATGTGAAGCTTCCATTAGGGAGGTCTGTGAAGTGGGGGGTGTTTCCTGTGTCCATGAGGGATCAATTCCTATGTCTCGAGGGGGTGTCTATGGGGGGGAATCTTTAAAAAATAAATTATTGTTACCTTTATTAGATTGGGCTACCCTTTGAAAATGCTAGTGGGTACATACAGTCTTTCCCACCTGATTTGATACTTTGTTATAAAATTATAAAATTCCACCCCTTGTGTTCTGTGGATGTTTGTCAGTAAGCTCCCAACCTAATAATTTTACAGAGCATTTCAATCACACCAGTTGTCAGAGGTTGCTTTGCACACTCTGTAGAGCGGACTTTAACGAGATATTTGGATCATTTCCGATCAGATTCCACAGCTGGACAAAAGCACTTATTTGTCTTTGCGCTGGTAACAGGCTAGTTCAGTACTGAGGTTTGAAAGGGGCTTTATTGCAGATAATGATCAGCCAGCTTCTTTTAAAACTTTAGAAGCAAAATGATGTGCACCTGCCACCTTAATTTGTGGTTGTTAAATCTAGAAATGAATGGTAACTACCCTATTTTCATAAAGAAGAAAACTAATATCATTGAGAGTACAGGAGCTAGTTCTTTGCCATCCCAATAAACATTTTTCATATTCACAAAGTAATACCACACGAGGATTCAGCTAGTAGAGTGGCACAGAGCTAATAATTTCACCACTTGATTGAACTTCAGGAAGTTATTACAACGCACGGTAACGGCTTTGGTTGAATATGCATTCAGAGAGTATACACCCCTCAATATTTTATTTCCAGCCAGTGCCATAACTAATCACACAATGCATTTAGTTTTAATTGACCGAAAGATCAATGAGGTGCCTGCCACTGTACAACAATGGACCACTGACACAAGCTTTTTAGTGTTGCAAAGAAAGTTCTATATCAACATTTCAGAAGCAGAAAGTCAAATGTTAAAAGTGATGCTGCTTTATCGACTCTGGGGAAACATCAATTATGTGGCAGTTGCTCAATCAAAGGTCACTGTTGATACTGATTATGGGATATCCAGCTGGAAAGCTCAGATTAGACAACATCCGAGTAGAGCAGCACATTAAAGCACAATTTTAAAAGTTGCTCTTCCAATCAACGACAAAGCAATGCTGTGGTGGCAAAAATCACTGCCCAATGTATGGTGTGCTGCAGTCTAATAAAGCCTACCTAAGGAAAGTAGGCCATGTATTAAATGTATAAATTATGATTTCATTTGCTTCTCAGCATCACTACACTTCTTGGTGAAGAGATGACCATAAGTAAATTTTGGGAACCTGAACTATTCACTCCATTATCTTGGTACAGTGAAATTGTAAGGCATGGGTAAATTGATGTTAGCGAACATTAGAACTCCTAATGCATTTCAAAAGTAACTCATTGTGTGATGAACTTTGATGTGCTTCATCAATGTAATGACTATACAGACACAACTATTTCTTCATACCCCTTGGATTCATAATTTATTAGACCTGGGGTGATCGATAATTAGAGCTGGGAGCCCTGAATTCATCTATGACTAGAAGCATGAACTCTGGATTGATCCACCATCAGAGACTGATGACCTTGCCTCATCTGAAATTAAGAGACAAAAGCTATATAGACTCACCCATCGTGACAGACAGGTGGCCTTAATGCTGCTCCCATACTCATCCATCATGAAAGAATCTTGGGCACATCCAAATGGATAGAGAAAATACTGGACTGGGGCAAAGACCAAAAAGCGATAACCATAATGGATCACATTGGAATAAGAATGCATTTCCATCACATACACTGTGGCCAGAATTGTTGGCCATTCACGCTGACAGGATCTTCTAGTCCTGCCAATGGCGCACCCCGTGTGCCACCACTGGCATGCCAATGGCGTTTTGCACAGAAAATCCCACCCTGTATATCTAATGTTGCAATATTAAATGACCTAAATAAGTAATAAAGATCAACATATTGTCCTCCTATATGTTGCTAAAGCAGGTGACATCACAGCTAACTACTACTTCCACCATTGCACCAGGACTATTTTCATCATATGCATTTAAAATGTGAGGAATAGCTATCATTTTATTTGCAGGAGTTTATTTTCAAGCTTTTGTTGTTCTTCCCTGGTGTGGTGTTTGAACTAATTGAAGCCTCACAGTAGTGCATGGATAGATAGACAGGGGCAGCTCCACATTGTTCTTTCAAGCCTTGCAATTACAACCTTAAAGAGATGGGCACAGACAACTTGATAAGTAATCCTTTCAAGCCTCAATGCGGTGATGTATGGATAGACAGACAGCGACAGCTCAGTAATGAGTTCTTTAATGTGGCACGATTATAGAGACAATCACCCACAGACAGAAAGACATAGACAGCACAGTTCCAAGTTTTCAGTTCTTGGAATTCAACAACCAATGACAGTAACCCCTTTGAAAACTGTGTGACACCAAATTGATTTATCTACATTGTAAAACAGAACAGATTTATGCTTTACAAATGGAAATGTTTCAAAATCCTCAGATTATGCTTTCCCCTGTTCACTCTTTTTAATACTAAATGAGTGGGTATAAGTCAGAAAATGTCCCATTTATACTTCTATCCACTTGTTTATTTTAGCAAAATTAGCATATCATGTAAGCTGCAAGGGAACACATTTTAGAGTGTCTCCAATCTATGATTCTCCACCCATTAAAATTAATAAGCAGAAAGTAGACTGGGGATGAATAATTTTATGATTCACCTACAGCGATTTGTACCATAAATCATGACCAAATTCTGTCACGGGTGAAACACAATTCATTGCACCTGGTGCATTATCAATATTTACTTTAACGTAAGTCTCATTAATTTCCCTTATGAATGCATCAATATACAGAGGCTCAGCACAGCATTTACTGTGACATAAGTTGCAGCATAATTAAGCTTTCAGCATATTCAATGTTCCACTGCTTTCACTGTAGTAATGCCCTCACGGAAATGGCTAGTTTCACTTTGACATGGCTTTCCTTCAAACACAGGATCCATTGTAAATGCAAATTAGAATGCAAAGATAGTTTTACTTTGACATGGCTACCACTGTAATTGTGATCAGAGCAGTGAGCTTTTCGGTAATTCACTATCGTTTGATGATAGTTTTGCAGTTAAACCTTTTGTCTGTAGCTCATATCTCACTGGGTTTATTGCCCTCCATGTTTAAATCTATAGTTGGTTTCACTGCAGTGGAGGTTTCAACGCATTTTCCTCGAATACGTTTCACCATGTTACAGATTCCTCTTTGACACACATCACTCGGTAATGCCAACTCAAATGCTTTATTCTACAAATGGCTTGCTAAGAAAAGTATTCACAGTGACACTGTGTTTGCTGCAATCCAGGTTTTCCTGGGCTGAATCACCGTTGTGTGTGATCCAGTGCAATAGTTCATGTCATCTGATACCGCAGGTTTCACTGTTAGATAAATTGCGCTGTATCTCCCGCCAATTCACAATCTAACATGGGATTCACGGTGCTGCAGGTTTCACTGTGTTGTGGTTTTGACTGCAATGCAGAGTTCACTGCTGTGCAAGAACCAGCAGATTTCACCAAAAATATCTGCTTCTCTCTGATGGAGATTTTACTTAAACAAAGAATCAGTATGACACTGTTTGCACTGTAATGCAAAGCCCAGGCAGAGGGGGGTGGGGACGACACAAAATTAAAATTTCATCTGGAAGGTGACAGCTCCGACAATGCACTCCTTCAGTGCTGTACAAGAATGTCAGCACTGGTTTTTGTATCTAGGTGCTGGAGTGGTACCTGAACCTGGAACCTTACTGTGAGAATACCACTAGTAACTGTGCCCTGGCTGACACCCACCTGCATTTTGTCAATGAAAGACCCATTGGTCAAGGGGGGGTTCAAGTTCAAAATCATTGCTGAAGGCTGTAGAAAGGAAAAGAATTGAAGGAAGATGTGGAAAGTCTGCCCCAGTTCTCAGTCTCTTCCCTGGAGGTGAAACTGGAGTAAGTGAGGGTCCCAGGAGATGTACTGTTTGCTGTGGAATGGGAGGAAAAGGTCAGTTTGGCTCAATAAAAAGGCATGAATGGAAGCTCTGTAGACTGTCAACAGCAGGAGTGTGGTTCCAAAGGGAGGAATCCAGTGTAGCGAGGGATTCACTGTGACCTCTGAGTTAGGAACAGTGAGGGGTGTTACTTTTTCAAATGACATTCACCACTCTGACTTTCCTCGCTTTCTCCTGACCTCATGGATGAAAATCCCCTCAGCTCCTCCCACCAACCAAGGAGCAACCCCTGATCTGGAATGCTTCAGACGCCTAACCAGGCCAACCCCCTGAGGGGTTTGCCCCACCTGTCCGAGCACAGGTGCAGCAGCTCCTGTGCCCTTGAGCAACATGCTCAAAAATGGAAATGGCAACTCACCTCCTCAGTTCCCCTCAGCAGCCATTGCACCAGCATCACGTTTTTAAAAAGGAATGCTAAACGATTGTGGTGAATGTGATTCACACCGGATTATAACCTGTATATACATGTGTCTATATTGTAAGTGCAGTTGCACTATCTGACCTCCAGGGGGAGTAGCTCTGGGAATGCTTGAGAGTTGTACGGGGCTTCTCCCTTGGCTCCGCCCAGGACTCCTCCCCCAGGAGCTGCTGTATAAAGATCAGTGCCACAGGGTCAGCCGGCCAGTTCACCGAAAGTTCAACGGCTAACAGGCTGGCTCTGTTGTAAGTATATTAAAACCGCTATTCTAATCCTACAAGCACGTGTCCGTAGAATTGTTGGTTCCAACAACGATGCCCACGTGATTTCCTGCCGGGGAGTCAGTTAATTCCCAGGAGGGCCTTACATTCAACTTAAATCCTGCTAAGAGATGGAAAATTAATGCAAATTAGCACTAATGATATGCTCACCATATTTAGCCGATATCCGGAACTCGCCATCAGGGACGGGCCAGTTAGATGGATACTGATTTGCGCCCGGCGTGAATCTCAATTTGGGTCTTTCCTGCTATTTAACTGGTGTGCCCAGATCCGCACCAAGCGCAACGCAGTGGTTAAATAGTGCCCTTGAACTCAGGTCTCCATTCATCAGTCCAGGCCTCTGGTGTATTCGTTCGGTAACATTCCCAATTCAAGTTTTTTTCTAAATCCAAGGACTCTCGGGAACACAGTCCTAAATTGTGACACAGTTTTTACCGAATGCTATTTTCAACGACACACATAATGTTTAACCCAATATATACTGCATCACTGTTGTTTAAAAGCCAGTTTTTTTTCTGTAACAGAACTATCACTACATTATGGGTTTCAATCCCATGACACACTGAACCAGATTTCCTGTGCATTGAAGGTTACAGAGGTAAAATATTGCAAAGCTGGTTGTATTGTAGCACAGATTACAGATAGGACTGTACTCTTTTTGCAGGGTTTATGGCAGCAGCATTAATTTGTAATGCAAATTCTCCAGCCGCACAGTAATTCAGTGTGACACTGGTTTCTCAGAGATGCATTTTGTCTGCCATTTTTAAAATGACTGCAGCGTGGGTGCAGTGCATCATGGGATTTACTTTATCATGATATTCACTGCATCATATAGGGTTCGTTGCAATATTGGACAATTGCAGGATTGATTATAATGCAATTTTGTGGCATAGGAGTCACTGGATTTTCATGCTACACCAGATTTAATCAATGCAATGCTGTTCTGCAGGATCCAGTCACCTAAATAGTTCTACTTTACTGTAAAGTTTGGTCAAACGCTGAATTCACTCTACCAAGTTTCCATATTAAGGTTTTAGTTGCAAGGCTCCAAAATATTCCTTTGTAAGATTTATATTTGTTGCAGAGTGTTTGTGAGGTATTTGTTTGTTATGCCAAGTGTACTGATTAGCATCTAGCATGTTTTTAAGTGACTGAGAACAATTGTAAAAGGTATTTAGATTAAGTTGAACTGCCACATCCATGCATGACAGGGACCTGACAAGGCAAAAGGCAAAAGAGAGTAGGCTGTCACTTTGTATTACCATCAGAAGAGTTCCACTGCGTGTACCTTACTCTCAAACAAATGACCCTAAAGATTTGAAGGTGGAAGGAGACATTTTTTATATCTGCTCTGTATGGTCAGTCAATTCATAAAATGCGAAATAAGGATTGAATGCATCCTCTAATGGCACCAAAATAACTTATTCAGTCACAGGTTACATCAGCCTAAATTGCACCACACTCCTTTCACTGCCAGCAGGATTTCCAGTATTTATGAGCTGTGTATTATTATGTGCAGTTTTCTTCTCCTCCACTTCCGCAGACATCAAATTGGTTGAGCCATAATTTCACAAGCCCTGACACCCTTTGTGGTGATATGCATCACGATAAATATACAAGGGGTTAATGTAAATACACTACAACTAAGTAAACACTAGAGGGAGAACCAGAGACGTCATGACATGCAGACATACAGCTACTGAACACATAGAACAGGACACAACCAATGAGCAGTCAAGACACCCAGAGGTGACACTACCACAAGGGGGCATTACACAACCCATATATAAGGACAGGGCACACATGCTCTGTCTCTTTCTACAGACGACACTTAGAGAGTAGGACAGGGGCAGATCAGAAGCATCACACCCACCACATGGCTTAGAGCAGACTGGTTAGTTAGGCTGATTAGGTGGCAAGATTAGCAGGAGAGTCAAACTCATAGAGAACTGTGCCAATGGTTCAGTAAATCACATTGAACTTACTTCAAAGTCTGGAGTAGCTTTTTGTCAAAGCTGCATCGAGTTGCAGCCTGTGTTATCCCAGAGTACATAACACAACACCCTTCAATACTCTAGCTAATCGCCATTCCTTCATGTGTGTGTGTTGTTGAAGGAGAAAGTGAGTGTAGGCAGATTATCTGACGGTGTAAGGCATCGCTGCTTTTTATTTAGATCTGCGGATCCTTCAAAAATGGCTGAGTTGTAAATGTTTTGTGGGGAGGATGTACCGCAAATCATTGATGACCTTTTCATAATACCTGAATGGGACAGTGTCCTCATTACTTATCATATAGGAAATGTTTTTGCTGCGGTCAGTAGCCCATACACCATTTTTCATGTTACTCCTTTACCGGCTGCGATCTACCAGCCGCGCTATGACCGAAAGGCAGCCCAGTGCGGCGCAAATCTGCATATTAGAGTGAGACAGCTAGTCTCAATCTAATATGCAGTCCCATGATCTATCAAATGCATGGGATCTGATCACCTTACCTTAGAGATCTTGGGTGATCGCCGTTCAGTGCTGGTCTCCACAAATGGGGATGGAATGGCCCTTTGGGGTCTCCCAGGGGATCAGAGGACCTCGCGTGCTTGCCCTCTGGGCAGAGTGGTACCCTGGCACTGCTGATGCCACTTGTGCACCTTGGCACTGCCAGCCTGGCACCCTGGCAGTGCTATCTGGGTGCCTGCTTGGCACTGTTTAGGTACCCACGTGTCACTGCTCGGAGCACTGCCAGGATACCTGACTGGCACTTCCAAAGGTGCCAAGCTGGCATTTTTCCCACACTATGGATTGGTCCTGGGGGTACCCTGCACAGGTGCCGGGGATGGGGGGAGGTGGGGGGAGGGGGGGCTGAGGACCCCCATGTAGGTGAGTTGGGCTTTGGCGGGGATCGCATCGGGGGGGGGGGGGGGGGGGTTATCGAATGATTAGGACGCCATTTCAAAATGGCGTCCCGATCTCCTTCTGCATTGAGGAGTTCCGGTGAGCGGAGCAACTCAATGCAGAAAACAGAACTAACTGCGGCCTCATTGGGGCATTCCCCACTGAGGCCCAGTATCTACCTGATTGGGCATTTAATAGCGTACTATTTCTCGGTGTTCTGAGCATCGGGAAACATCTGACTAAACGCGCTCACGACAGGACTCTGTTCCCATTTGGGTAGATTGCGCCACTATGTTATGCATGTTTTCTTTAGCCAGCCACTTTGTGACTTAAGTAGCTTTTTGGAATAATGAAATATGCAATCAAATATTTAAAGCCTTTTTAAAGGCTTCCAAAATTATTTTCCTTCAGTCATCTCCAGTAACTCATGTGGTATGCAATCTAACTATGCCAGAACTGGCTGAATAAGTTGACTGCTCCAAATCAAATGCAAGTGTGAAGCCATTTTACAACTGAACCAAGAAAATGTATCCTATTATGTATATTTTACTTACATACAAAGTTTATCTCTTCTTCGTTTAATTGTTTTCCAATTATTAGATAATAATTGCCACAAATGGAACTACACCACATTTCTTCAGGTGTGCAATCATGGTGTCTTATAAGTTCTGCAATGAAAAACAGAATTGACCAGAAAATGAACTGGACTAGCCATACAAGTACTGTGGCTACAAACAGCAAGTCAGAGGCTAGAAATCCTGGGGTGAGTAACTCACCTCCTGATTCCTCATAGCATGTCCATCATCTACAAGACACAAGTCAGGAGTGTGATGGAATACCACTTGCCTGGATGCAACTCCAACAATACTGCAGAAGCTCGAAGCCATCCAGAACAAAGCAGCCCACTTAATTGGCCCCATTTACAAACATTTAATCCCTCCGCCACTGATGCACACTAGCAGCAGTGTGTACCGTCTATAAGGTGTACTGCAGGAACTCACCAAGACTCCTTGGACAGAATCTGTCAAACCCACAACCACTACCATTTAGAAGGACAGGGGCAGCAGACACATGGGAACACCAGCACCTGAGAGTTCTCCTCCAAGCAATTCACCAACCTTTCATGGAAATAGATCACCGTTCCTTCATTGTCGCGGAGTTAAAAATCCTGGCCCTCCCTCCCTAACAGCACTGGGGGTGTACCTACACCACATGGAGTACAGGTGTTTAAGAAGGCAGCTCACCATCACCTTCACAAGGGAAATTAGGGATGGGCAATACATGCTGGCTTAGCCAGCAATGGCCACATCCCATGAATTAAATGTTTTAATTATCTGCAGCCAATGATTTTTTTTACATCTGTTCGTTGTGCCGCACATTTCCATCAGAGAATAATGTAAACCATCAGAACCTCTAACTAAATTGCTGACTATAATTCACTCACTATGTATCCATTATTCAATATGCAATTGTGAAAAGCCCTTTGATTAGGTTCCATTCTGTACTCCCTGGTATTCATTATTCAAAATTTAGTATTTACCAGTATGACTTACTGTTCCATTAAAGTTCCCAATTCTTATCACCAACCACTTCTTTTACATGGAAATATGAGATCAGGGACTCCTCATTCACCATTATCAGTGTTCCCCTGGAGCCTGCGATCTGGCTGCTCGTTTTTTTCTCAGATTCTCTTTCTTTCTTGCTGGCTTTGTCTCCATTTTTATTGGTTCTCCTTTTCTATCTTGCTTGCTGATTTTTGAGTCCAGACGGGGATATGATCCTGGTCCAGTGTAATACAGTACATTTGAATGCCACCTTTTCAATGGCAGATAGGGAAAGGCAATAAATGCTGACCTTGACAGCCCTGCTCTCCTCCCATGAATGAATAATTTAAAACATTTTAGCTGGTGTGCACAGCCGTATGGATGCCCACAGCCTCATCAAGTAGCGAACGGAAATTTGAACATTTCTCCTGAAAACCAGCTGAAGAACAATGGATGATATGTTGCTATGGTTGCAGTTATTACTTAACAAAGCGAGAAAGACATCATCAAAATGACATCATCTCAGTTAGTGCGCGATGGTTCATGTTACCGAGTCTCAGCTTAAGAAAGGGCTTGGACCAGGGAAGCCTGATTATATCGTGCTGAGAGAGACCAATATTTTTATTTTTTTCTATTCATTCATGACATGGGGGCATCACAGGCTGAGCCAGCGTTTATTATCCATCTCTATTTGCCCTTGAACTCAGTGCATTTCAGAGGGCAAGTTTCCTTCCCCAAATGAACCAGATAGGCTTTTACAACAATCGGCAATGGTTTCATTTTCATCGTTAGACTTTTCACTCCAGATTTTTAATGAATTCAAATTTCACCTTCTGCCATGGAGGGATTCGAACTAGGATCCACGAGACCATTAGCATAGGTCTCTGTATTGCTAGTCCAGTGATAATACAACTGCGCCACCACCTACCAAAATATATTTCATTCATTGGTAAAGAATATTTCAAAAAGTTAATTTTACACACCTGCTATTCACAGCATCCCTTTTATTTCCTGCCCATCTCCTGAAATTACTAGGGAGTGTAAGTTTCACAAATATTGGCTGCTGCCTAGCATTGAAATGTCATCAGGCAGTGAGCGTTCGACTTTTGAATTATGGATACCACCAAATGTCAAAATCCAAAGCTGTCCTTGATGTCAACAAATCCTTGATGCTGATGAAGCCATAGGTAGTAATCAAGAGCAAGGTTATTTCTAATTATTACTCTCCTTATCAGGAGATACCAAGGCCAACTGTTCAATTCCACTGCTGCCTTGATCAAGTTTGGTTAACATAGGACCTGTAGGGCAGCACGGTGGCCTAGTGGTTAGCACAACCGCCTCACGGCGCTGAGGACCCAGGTTCGATCCCGGCTCTGGTTCACTGTCCGTGTGGAGTTTGCACGTTCTCCCCGTGTCTGCGTGGGTTTCGCCCCCACAACCCAAAAATGTGCAGAGTAGGTGGATTGGCCACGCTAAATTGCCCCTTAATTGGAAAAAATAATTGGCTAATCTAAATTTAAAAAAAAACATAGGACCTGTCACTGGGACAACAAAGGGGCAATGGCAAATGTGCTTACCTTAAAGTGGAAATCTCCCCTCTGGTTTCTGAGAGGATCAAATCAATAATCTCAACTCAGCTTCTGAAAGTGCAGCACCAAGCAATTTGTTATTGAGAACTAAATTTTAAACCTTGCTCTTAGGGGTCAAAAGAAAGGGATCGACAGCCTGAGCAACAAAGAAAAACAAGAAGCACTGTAGCATAGCAGTTAGCACAATTGCTTCACAGTTCCAGGGTCCCAGGTTCGATTCCTGGCTTGGATCACTGTCTGTGCGGAGTCTGCACGTTCTCCCCATGTCTGAGTGGTTTTCCTCCGGATGCTCCGGTTTCCTCCCACAAGTCCAAAGATGTGCAAGTTAAGTGGATTGGCCATGCTAAATTGCCCTTAGTGTCCAAAATTGCCCTTAGTGTTGGGTACGGTTACTGGGTTATGGGGTTAGGGTGGAGATATGGGGTTGGGTAGGGCGCTCTTTACCTACCCCTCACCAATTCTGTAACCGGTGATGGGCTAGCAGCAGTGCCAGGTGAAACTCCCGGCTCCCGCACCGAAAACGGCCGGAGAATGGGCGGGTCCCTTGCCGCACATGCGTATGGCTGACGATCTGCTGTGGTCGCGCAGTACAACATGGCGTTCTCTGTGCATGGACCCGACCCGCCATCCGCGACCCTACAGGTACCCCCTGGCCAACCCCCTAGTCCCTCAAGCCCTTGGAGAAGCCCCCCCCCCCCCCCCCCCCCCCCCCCCCCCCCCACCGCCTGTGGCACAGATCCCGGCTGGGTGTGGTGGTCCGCAGCCGCTCCCGACCGCTGGGACCACACGTGTCCTGTGCCATCTGGAACTCAGCCCGATGGGGATGTAGCATCGCAGGAGGGCCAGCCGATGACGTGCCACCGCCATTGCAACGGCACACGGTGTGTCATGCGCAATGCGATTATGTCATTTCTGAGGCAGCGGAGCATGGCTCACCGGTATCAAACCGGCGCTAGCCCCAATTTGGACACCGGAGTCGATTCTCCACCCAATTGCCGATTGCGATATCGCCGTTGGGCAATGGGAAATCCCACCCAGGATCTTTGGAAAAAACATACATTCTTCCAGAATGTTTTTAGTCATTGAAGATAAACCATCTTCGTGGTTAAAGTTTTCAATGACAACTCTACTTAAGACCCTGAACGCTGAGAGAGAATTTTACCTCTCTGGGCTGTATTTGACACCAGAACCTCCTACAATACTAATTTGTTTCAAAGCCTAAACACAACACTTATACATCAAACAAGCTCTGGAAAGTGCCCTGGACCTCTCCATCCTGTTATACTTTAGAACAATATATACTCGTAGCTAATATATCTCTAATACATTCATACTACTTAAAACTGGAAAACTATAATGCCACCTGTAATATTCATAGAATTGCCCCTGTTCATAAAAGGAATTATAATTGTTGTTTTATATTCAAATGTAAGTATTTAATTATTGTGATGTACGCACTGGCCCTATTGTTACCGTCTCTGTGCATACTATCACATGTTCATTGACTGACTGTATGTTCTCTGCATGCACTGTTGTAATTAGGTTACTCTATGGTAGGTATTGAATTCTTAACATATCTCATTGCCATGCCAGGAGAGACATTATTTCATGTAGAAGTGACCATTTATCATGTCTGTTATTCACACATAAAATAATTGAAAATCAGACTGAATTCTTAGAAGAATATTCCAGCTCCTACTGCTGCATTTATTGCAATGATTATATAAGAACATATTAAGTAGGAGCTGGAGTAGGCCACTCAGCCCTTTGTACCTGCTCTGCCTTCCATTAGGATCATGGCTGAACATCTATATCATCTCTACTTTCCTGCACGAACCCCATATCATTTAAGTCCCTTTACCCATGTTTTTCGATGTTATCTTGAATATGCTCAACAACTGAACATTCACAACTTTCTGGGACAGAGAATTCCAAAGATTCATGATTCTTTGAGTAAAGGAATTTCCCTCCATCTCAGTTCTCAATGATAAACCCCTCGTCCTCAGACTGTGTGACCCCTAGTTCTAGACTCCTGACTAGTGGAATCATCCTCGGAGCTTTCCACAGTAACTTCACTGAAGCCTACTTGAGACAAGAAGTGATTATTATTATTAGTGGAACCATCCTCCCAGCATTTACTCTATCATGGCCCTGAAGAATTTTATATGTTTTAGTAAGATCACCTCCCATTCTTCTTAAGTCTAGGAAATGTAAGCATAAGATACCCAATCCTATTTTGCAGGACTTTTAAACTTCATCCAGGAATCAGTCCAGAGATCCCTTGTAGAACTTTCTCTCAAGCAACATATCCTGCCTAGGCATTTATATGCAGAGAGATACTGGGGGATGGCCCAAGACATCCACTTCAGGTAGAAACATTGTGATTTGTACAACCGTTAGTTTGGTTTAGAACATTTCCTGGATGACCAAATGACCTAAATGCTCCTTAGTGCCTCTTATTTCTCCTTTAAAAAGGCATTTATCTGCTTGCCTTTTCTGAGTGAGTCTGTCTTTGAAGCAAAACCTTTAGGCTAATAGCTTCCATAGCTATTGCTATTCCATGGCCCACTCCCGAACCCCGGATGGCAAATTAAATTTCCTCCATCTGGAGAAATTCCAACAGGTCGGACAGCCAGTCTGCAGCAGAATGGGCAGCACGGTGGCACAGTGGTTAGCACTGCTGCCTCACAGCCCCAAGGACACGGGTGCAATTCCGGCCTGTGGTTACTGTCCGTGCAGAGTCTGCATGTTCTCCCGTGTCTGTGTGGTTTTCCTCCGGATGCTCCGGTTTCCTCCCACAAGTCCAAAGATGTGCAAGTTAAGTGGATTGGCCATGTCAAATTGCCCTTAGTGTCCAAAATTGCCCTTAGTGTTGGGTACGGTTACTGGGTTATGGGGATAGGGTGGAGATATGGGGTTGGGTAGGGCGCTCTTTACCTACCCCTCACCAATTCTGTAACCGGTGATGGGCTAGCAGCAGTGCCAGGTGAAACTCCCGGCTCCCGCGACAAAAACGGCCGGAGAATGGGCGGGTCCCTTGCCACACATGCGTACGGCTGACGACCTGCTGCGGTCGTGCAATACAACATGGCGTTCTCTGTGCATGGACCCGACCCGCCATCCGCGACCCTACAGGCACCCCCTGGCCAACCCCCAGTAGTCCCTCCAACCCTTGCAGAGGCCCCCCCCCCCCCCCCCCCCCCCCCCCTCCACACTGCACCCCACCGCCAGTGGCACAGATCCCGGCTGGGTGTGGTGGTCCGCAGCCGCTCCTGACCGCTGGGACCACACGTGTCCTGTGCCATCTGGAACTCGGCCCTTCGGGGATGTAGAATCGCAGGAGGGCCAGCCGATGACGTGCCACCGCCATTGCAACGGCACACGGTGTGTCATGCGCAATGCGATTATGTCATTTCTGAGGCAGCGGAGCATGGCTCACCGGTATCAAACCGGCGCTAGCCCCAATTTGGACACCGGAGTCGATTCTCCACCCAATTGCCGATTGCGATATCGCCGTTGGGCAATGGGAAATCCCACCCAGGATCTTTGGAAAAAACATACATTCTTCCAGAATGTTTTTAGTCATTGAAGATAAACCATCTTCGTGGTTAAAGTTTTCAATGACAACTCTACTTAAGACCCTGAACGCTGAGAGAGAATTTTACCTCTCTGGGCTGTATTTGACACCAGAACCTCCTACAATACTAATTTGTTTCAAAGCCTAAACACAACACTTATACATCAAACAAGCTCTGGAAAGTGCCCTGGACCTCTCCATCCTGTTATACTTTAGAACAATATATACTCGTAGCTAATATATCTCTAATACATTCATACTACTTAAAACTGGAAAACTATAATGCCACCTGTAATATTCATAGAATTGCCCCTGTTCATAAAAGGAATTATAATTGTTGTTTTATATTCAAATGTAAGTATTTAATTATTGTGATGTACGCACTGGCCCTATTGTTACCGTCTCTGTGCATACTATCACATGTTCATTGACTGACTGTATGTTCTCTGCATGCACTGTTGTAATTAGGTTACTCTATGGTAGGTATTGAATTCTTAACATATCTCATTGCCATGCCAGGAGAGACATTATTTCATGTAGAAGTGACCATTTATCATGTCTGTTATTCACACATAAAATAATTGAAAATCAGACTGAATTCTTAGAAGAATATTCCAGCTCCTACTGCTGCATTTATTGCAATGATTATATAAGAACATATTAAGTAGGAGCTGGAGTAGGCCACTCAGCCCTTTGTACCTGCTCTGCCTTCCATTAGGATCATGGCTGAACATCTATATCATCTCTACTTTCCTGCACGAACCCCATATCATTTAAGTCCCTTTACCCATGTTTTTCGATGTTATCTTGAATATGCTCAACAACTGAACATTCACAACTTTCTGGGACAGAGAATTCCAAAGATTCATGATTCTTTGAGTAAAGGAATTTCCCTCCATCTCAGTTCTCAATGATAAACCCCTCGTCCTCAGACTGTGTGACCCCTAGTTCTAGACTCCTGACTAGTGGAATCATCCTCGGAGCTTTCCACAGTAACTTCACTGAAGCCTACTTGAGACAAGAAGTGATTATTATTATTAGTGGAACCATCCTCCCAGCATTTACTCTATCATGGCCCTGAAGAATTTTATATGTTTTAGTAAGATCACCTCCCATTCTTCTTAAGTCTAGGAAATGTAAGCATAAGATACCCAATCCTATTTTGCAGGACTTTTAAACTTCATCCAGGAATCAGTCCAGAGATCCCTTGTAGAACTTTCTCTCAAGCAACATATCCTGCCTAGGCATTTATATGCAGAGAGATACTGGGGGATGGCCCAAGACATCCACTTCAGGTAGAAACATTGTGATTTGTACAACCGTTAGTTTGGTTTAGAACATTTCCTGGATGACCAAATGACCTAAATGCTCCTTAGTGCCTCTTATTTCTCCTTTAAAAAGGCATTTATCTGCTTGCCTTTTCTGAGTGAGTCTGTCTTTGAAGCAAAACCTTTAGGCTAATAGCTTCCATAGCTATTGCTATTCCATGGCCCACTCCCGAACCCCGGATGGCAAATTAAATTTCCTCCATCTGGAGAAATTCCAACAGGTCGGACAGCCAGTCTGCAGCAGAATGGGCAGCACGGTGGCACAGTGGTTAGCACTGCTGCCTCACAGCCCCAAGGACACGGGTGCAATTCCGGCCTGTGGTTACTGTCCGTGCAGAGTCTGCATGTTCTCCCGTGTCTGTGTGGTTTTCCTCCGGATGCTCCGGTTTCCTCCCACAAGTCCAAAGATGTGCAAGTTAAGTGGATTGGCCATGTCAAATTGCCCTTAGTGTCCAAAATTGCCCTTAGTGTTGGGTACGGTTACTGGGTTATGGGGATAGGGTGGAGATATGGGGTTGGGTAGGGCGCTCTTTACCTACCCCTCACCAATTCTGTAACCGGTGATGGGCTAGCAGCAGTGCCAGGTGAAACTCCCGGCTCCCGCGACAAAAACGGCCGGAGAATGGGCGGGTCCCTTGCCACACATGCGTACGGCTGACGACCTGCTGCGGTCGTGCAATACAACATGGCGTTCTCTGTGCATGGACCCGACCCGCCATCCGCGACCCTACAGGTACCCCCTAGCCAACCCCCAGTAGTCCCTCCAGCCCTTGCAGAAGCCCCCCCCCCCCCCCCCCCCACCCCCTGCACCCCACCGCCAGTGGCACAGATCCCGGCTGGGTGTGGTGGTCCGCAGCCGCTCCTGACCGCTGGGACCACACGTGTCCTGTGCCATCTGGAACTCGGCCCTTCGGGGATGTAGAATCGCAGGAGGGCCAGCCGATGACGTGCCACCGCCATTGCAACGGCACACGGTGTGTCATGCGCGATGCGATTATGTCATTTCTGAGGCAGCGGAGCATGGCTCACCGGTATCAAACCGGCGCTAGCCCCAATTTGGACACCGGAGTCGATTCTCCACCCAAGCGCCAATTACGATATCGCCGTTGGGCAATGGGAAATCCCACCCAGGATCTTTCGAAAAAACATACATTCTTCCAGAATGTTTTTAGTCATTGAAGATGAACCATCTTCGTGGTTAAAGTTTTCAATCACAACAATACTTAAGACCCTGAACGCTGAGAGAGAATTTTACCTCTCTGGGCTGTATTTGACACCAGAACCTCCTACAATACTAATTTGTTTCAAAGCCTAAACACAACACTTATACATCAAACAAGCTCTGGAAAGTGCCCTGGACCGCTCCATCCTGTTATACTTTAGAACAATATATACTCGTAGCTAGCATATCTCTAATACATTCATACTTACTACTTAAAACTGGAAAACTATAATGCCACCTGTAATATTCATAGAATTGCCCCTGTTCATAAAAGGAATTATAATTGTTGTTTTATATTCAAATGTAAGTATTTAATTATTGTGATGTACGCACTGGCCCTATTGTTACTGTCTCTGTGCATACTATCACATGTTCATTGACTGACTGTATGTTCTCTGCATGCACTGTTGTAATTAGGTTACTCTATGGTAGGTATTGAATTCTTAACATATCTCATTGCCATGCCAGGAGAGACATTATTTAATGTAGAAGTGACCATTTATCATGTCTGTTATTCACACATAAAATAATTGAAAATCAGACTGAATTCTTAGAAGAATATTCCAGCTCCTACTGCTGCATTTATTGCAATGATTATATAAGAACATATTAAGTAGGAGCTGGAGTAGGCCACTCAGCCCTTTGTACCTGTTCTGCCTTCCATTAGGATCATGGCTGAACATCTATGTCATCTCTACTTTCCTGCACGAACCCCATATCATTTAAGTTCCTTTACCCATGTTTTTCAATGTCATCTTGAATATGCTCAACAACTGAACATTCACAACTTTCTGGGACAGAGAATTCCAAAGATTCATGATTCTTTGAGTAAAGGAATTTCCCTCCATCTCAGTTCTCAATGATCAACCCCTCGTCCTCAGACTGTGTGACCCCTAGTTCTAGACTCCTGACTAGTGGAATCATCCTCGGAGCTTTCCACAGTAACCACTGAAGCCTACTTGAGACAAGAAGTGATTATTATTATTAGTGGAACCATCCTCCCAGCATTTACTCTATCATGGCCCTGAAGAATTTATATGTTTTAGTAAGATCACCTCTCATTCTTCTTAAGTCTAGGAAATGTCAGCATAAGATACCCAATCCTGTTTTGCAGGACTTTTAAACTTCATCCAGGAATCAGTCCAGAGATCCCTTGTAGCACTTTCTCTCAAGCAATATATCCTGCCTAGGCATTTATATGCAGAGAGATACTGGGGGATGGCCCAAGACATCCACTTCAGGTAGAAACATTGTGATTTGTACGACCGTTAGTTTGGTGTAGAACATTTCCTGGATTCAAATGCCCTAAATGCTCCTTAGTGCCTCTTATTTCTCCTTTAAAAAGGCATTTATCTGCTTGCCTTTTCTGAGTGAGTCTGTCTTTGAAGCAAAACCTTTAGGCTAATAGCTTCTATAGCTATTGCTATTCCATGGCCCACTTCCGAACCCCGGATGGCAAATTAAATTTTCTCCATCTGGAGAAATTCCAACAGGTCGGACAGCCAGTCTGCAGCAGAATGGGCAGCACGGTGGCACAGTGGTTACCACTGCTGCCTCACAGCCCCAAGGACATGGGTGCAATCCCGGCCTGTGGTTACTGTCCGTGCAGAGTCTGTATGTTCTCCCGTGTCTGTGTGGTTTTCCTCCGGGTGCCCCGGTTTCCTCCCACAAGTCCAAAGATGTGCAGGTTAGGTGGATTGGCCATGTCAAATTGCCTCTTTGTGTCCAAAAGGTTAGGCGGGGTTACTGGTTACGTGGACAGGGTGGGGGCATGGGCTTAAGTAGGGTGCTCTATCCAAGGGCTGGTGCAGACTCGATGGGCCGAATGGCCTCCGTCTACACTGTAAATTCTGTGATTCTGTACTAGATAAACAAAGAACTACAATGTAATAAATGTAATTGTTTAGTACAACATTTGTGATTGATTGCCGACAGCACATAAGTTAATTGCGCTTAAAAATACATGGGAGGGCGGCACGGTGGCGCAGTGGTTAGCACTGCTGCCTACGGCACTGAGGACCCGGGTTCGATCCCGGCCCCGGGTCACTGTCTGTGTGGAGTTTCCACATTCTCCCCGTGTCTGCGTGGGTTTCACCCCTACAACCAAAAGATGTGCAGGGTAAGTGGATTGGCCACGTTAAATTGCCCCTTAATTGGAAAAAAATTATTGGGTACTCCAAATTTTTTTTTTAAATACATGGAGCGGGAATTCTCTGATTCTGAGGCTAAATGTTCACGCCATCGTAAACAGGCCCCCAGGAGCAGCGATCCTGAGCCCTACAGGGGGCCAGCACGGCACTGGAGCGACTCACATAGCTCCAGCAGCCGATATGAGGTCAAACGGGCACCGTGGGTCTGTGCATGTGCGACGCGGCCAGTGCGAATTTGCTTTAGCATGCTGCGACCGGCGCGAATCCGTGCATGCATGGTAGCTTCCTTCTCTGCGCCGGCCTCAACTCAACATGGTGGAGAGCCACAGGGGCTGGCGTGGAGTCCCCCCCCCCCCCCACCCCCGGACGGATCCCCCACCTGGCCGCCCCCCGCAGGATGGACGCCGAGGTCCCGCCGGGTAAGACCACATGTGAACGGCGCCGGCGGGACTTGGGCTATCTCAGCGGCCACTCGGCCCATCCCGTACAGTCACCAGAGAATCGGCGGACCGGCGTCGGGCAGCGTCGCGTGAATCGCGCCCGGCCCAGAGATCCTCCGACCTGGCCCCAAGGTCAGAGAATCCCACCCATATTGCATCAACTGCTATTATTTACATGATCTTTTGCTGGTCAATACATCTGTTCGGAGAGTTAAAATTTCATGTCAAAGTTCCTCTGCCACTTTTGGAAGATCAGGCAAATCACATCAGCAGTTGAAAGAAACGCAAGGGGTCTGTGGGCATTCCCTGGCCGCCCTAAGGATTTACTTAAGATATCAGGGCAAGGGAAAACATTGTCTGGGATATAGGGTTCACCTATGAGAGCAAAAAGGAAGTAAAGTCACCATAGTCCCAAATGACCATAGGCTGCTTTCCCATTGAGGGGAAGAGCGGACTGGTGGTGATTTAACCTGAGGGTCACAGCACCTCTGGCGAGGGGCAAAGTTGAGAACGCGGAGCTTCTCAACCTCAGCTGGTACAGGAATTGAACCTATCCTGTTAGCAGATTCATCTTTATAATATTACAATAGAACATAAATGAGGTTCCTGCCTGAGTTATGGACAGACAATGGCTTTAATGCTGAGTACAGAGTGCCACAGATAGCAGAGCCATGCAGAATTCATAATAGACATGCCCTGGAACCAAGATTTCCTTTCATCCAATTTCACAACTCCACCTTTTTTAACCAAACAAGTGAATTATTGATGCCACTCATTTTTAAAAATGTTTTTATGAAGAGTTTCTCATATTATACAGAGCAAAGATGAGCGTGAACGTACACAGAAAATATAGATACTTTGGTTGTCTTTTGTTATTTACATCGGTTACACTTTCTTGTTTTTCGGTAGGTGCTTCGTTTTGGCTGGATCCTCTGCTTCCCTCTCCCCCTTTTCCCCTTGACCACTCTATCCTTCTAGTCATCTGGCGTGCCCTCTTCACCCTTTGGGTCTTTTAACCGGTTCTTCTTGGAATGGAGTAACGGCGTATATCTTGTTGGGATGTGTTGGGCCTGATTGGGCTCCATGCCTGTTTATTCTCCCCCTCCCCCCATCTCCTGCAACCCCCCCCCCACTCCTCGCTTTTAATTTGTGTCTGTAGTTTTACTGTGGCTTCCCTCTCCCTTCATCTGGCTCATTAGCTATTGGCTATTGGCTACAAACAGGTCTTGGAACAACTGGGTGAATGGTGCCCATGTTTTCTGGACGCCCTCCTCCAACCCTCGGATGGCGAATTTAATCTGGAGAAATTCCAACCGGTCGGACGGCAGTCTGCAGCTTTGGCCGTTGCTGCTGATCAACAGCTTAGCAGGATTCTCCGGTGGGCGGTTAGGGAGACAAAGGCAAGGACATCGGCCCTCCTCCCCATGAAGAGATCTGGCTCTTCTGATACCCCGAAGACTGCCACTCTCGGGCATGGCTCCACCCTCACCCCCACCCCCTTGGACATTGCCTCGAAGAACCCGACTCGTCTGAGGCAAGACCAGAACATGTGGCCGTGGTTGGCTAGGCCTCCTTGGCACCGTTCTAATTTGTCCTCCACCTCCAGAAAGACCCTGCTCATTCAGGTTCTCGTTAAGTGAGCTGTGTGTCCCACTTTCAGCTTAGCCTTGTGTATGTGGAGATGGAATTGACCCTGTGCAGTGCTTCGCTTCAGGGTCTCAACCTTATTTCAAAGCCGAGGTCTTCCTTCCACTTTTCCCTTGTCTCGTCCAGTGGTGTGTGTGCCCTTTCCAGTAGTCGCCCATACAGGTGTCCGCAGTTCCCCCTCCCTCAGATGTCCACGTCCAGTAGGTCCTCTAACAGCGATTGTTGTGGTGGGCATGGATATGTCCTTGTTTCCCTACATAAGAGGTTTTTGACCTGCATATATCTAAGCTTTTTCCCCCAGCCAGCTGGAACTTCTCTGTTAGTTCCTCTATAGTGTTGTCGGTCTGTTGTCTGTGTAGAAGTCCCTAACTGTCAACGTCCCCATATCCTGTCTCCACATTGAGATCTTTTCTAATTCTTTTATGGTGTTCCCCTGGGCCTCCAATTGCCTTTCTGCCTTGTCCAGGGCCATCTGCGTGCTTGCCAGAGTCTCTGCGACTGCCACCCTGACCACAGCCTGGATATCGGTCTTTGTCTCCTCTCTGTGTTCTCTTACCTAGTTCCTAACATCCTCCATCCACCCCCTGGTGAGGGGGGGCTCCGTGTGCGGTGAGCTGTTCCTTCTCGTTCTGGCGTGGCCGGCGCTTTGTCACTTTGGGCGTCTGCCGACTCGGCCACCTGCCTCCCCTGGCTTTTCCAATCTCTCGTCTCTTTGCAGCCTCTGGAGATGCAGTTGTTAGGGTGCGGGGATACTTTTTTTCCTGGTTTTGGCTGATTATTTCGAGTAAAAGAGCCTATTTTCAGATTTGCAGGAGGAGAGCCAACTGATGTGTGACTACTCAGCACATCCCCATCACCGGAAGACTACAGATGCCAATCACGATGACACTCACAGCACTGTGAGGATAGACTTGTTTTTCTGACAATTCTACTGAACTGCAGTATTACTGTTTGCACAAGCAAAAGCGTTCTGCTCAATTATCATTTTTCAATCATGTACAGGCTTAGTGGCCTGATACTTGTGTGTAACCCTAATGCTTTTGATGTGTCTGCCTCATTGTCAGAAGCACAGCTTGTATTCATTTTTTAAAATTCTCTTTATTGGATTGTGACGAGCACTTGGCAAGGACACCTCACTGTAACCTGAATATATCCATTGTGATTTGTACTTCTGCTGTGTCTGAATTATTTTTCCATAAGTGTTTTTAAGAATTTAATATCACAATACAATGACGCCAATCAGTCTACTGGTGGCTCTTAGTAAACTTGGTAATACCAATAATATCTTACTCTGAAGGAATGGAAAAATAGACATTTGCATCAGACTTTTTTTCCACTTATGTATGGCGGTCTCTGCGTATATGTCGATACGTCGATAAATTCGGATACTCAGCAGCAGATCGTTGATGCAAAGACACCATGTGCAGTAAGACTATAAGACCATAAGACATAGGAGCAGAATTAGGCCACTCGGCCCATCAGGTCTGCTCCGCCATTCAATCATGGCTGATATTTTTCTTATCCCCATTCTCCTGCCTTCTCCCCATAACCCCTGATCCCCTTATTAATCAAGAACCTATCTATCTCTGTCTTAAAGACACTCAATGATTTGGACTCCACAGCCTTCTGTGACAAATAGTTCCACAGTTTCACCACCCTCTGATTGAAGAAATTCCTCCTCATCTCTGTTTTAAAGGATCGTTCCTTTAGTCTGAGGTTTCCTCGGCTTCTATTTTTCCTACAAGTGGAAAGATCCTCTCCACGTCCACTCTATCCAGGTCTCGCATGTCCTGTAAGTTTCAATAAGATCCCCCCTCATCCTTCTAAACTTCAACGAGTACAGGCCTAGAGTCCTCAACCATTCCTCATATGAAAAGCTCTTCATTCCAGGGATCATTCTTGTGAACCTCCTCTGGACCCTTTCCAAGGTGATAAAAAGGGCCACATTGAATGCACATATTGGGGGGGGGGGGGGGGGGGGGGGGGAAGCAAAAGCCGAATAAAACAAATAGCAAGCAGAATAAAGGAAAAAGCGTTCATGTGAGAGTACCTTTAAGAAATAGATGTTTAAGCAATGTACCTTTAAGAAATGGAGCAGCTCATATTACTGGTGATGCCAGAGTGTGGGTGGAGCTGGGTTTTTAGCTCAGCCGTTTTGCAGTGATTTAGTTTCAGTTTTGAGGAAAAGAGCTTGGGTGTGTCTGTGTTTGCAGTGAGCTGGATTCTGCTGTGATCTCTGCCATGAAAGATTATCTCTGTATCATTTGGGTGAATTAAACTCATAATAGTCTTTAACCTGATGTGCTTCTGTTTAAAGATGTTAAGTCTTTTGGAGGTTTGAAGGAACATTTTGAGGGATTATTTAGTGTTGTATTATTTTCGGGGCTATCTTTAAAGTAAGGGGTGGTAAATGATCCAATGTTTATTTAAAAAGGTTAAGTTGAATTCATGGAATAAACATTGTTTTGTGTTTAAAAACCCATGTGTCCATAATTGTAATAGCACACCTGGTGACCAAGCCGTGTGCTTCAAAAGCAACAATACATTAAAGGGAAAGGTTGGTTGAACTCCATGATACATTTTGGGGTTCTGAAAACGCCGCTCCCGTGACAGTAATACAAAAAGTTATGTCAGGAGGGACCCAATTCTCAGTCAGATAATGAGTTGTCATTTAATGTACCTGCTATTTCTATAAATCAGCACTGAGTCACTCCACTAGTGGATGGACAGCCAGTATAATGGAAGTGAACACTAGGGCAGCAATATCGCTGGTGTCAGGGGCTATTTATATAGAAAAGCTACGACATATCTTTCTGAAACCCTCAAGGATGGTGCTAAAACATTTCACTGGAGAGGTGGTTCCGTTGAGGAGTCATATTGATGTAACAGTACAATTGAATGGACAGATGGCAGATTTGTCCTTGCACATAGTCAAAGGAAATTATTCAGCACCAATGGGAAGAACTTGGTTGGAAAAGATCAGGTTAAAATTCGGCTGAAGTAAACCTCATGACTAATTCCATATCATGCCTTACTAAAAACCTGAAGAAACATGCTTTTGTTTTCAACAGTGATCTGGGAAGTATGAAGGATATCTAAGTAACGTTGAAGATCGAAGAAGAGTCAGGCAAAATGCTTGGTGCCTTACACAGGGGTGCCAGGGGCTGGTTTAGTATAATGGGCTAAACAGCTAGCTTGTAATGCAGAACAATGCCAGCAGCGCGGGTTCAATTCCTGTACAGGCCTCCACGGACAGGTGCCAGAATGTGGCGAATAGGGGCTTTTCACAGTAGCTTCATTGAAGCCTACTTATGACAACAACCGATTATTATTATTATATATTAAATACACAATCAGACCTAAAATAGAGATAGAAGTAGAGCGACTGGTCAAGACGGAAGTCTTAGAACCTTTAATATGAGTGAATGGGCGATACTGATCATGCCAGTAATGAAAAATGACGGATCCGTCCGGATTTGTGACAACTTCAAAGTAACTATTAATCCTGTACTCTGAGCAGAATAACCTCCATCCCTATTCACAGGGTTGGCTGGAGGACAACACTTTGGTAAGATCGACCTCAGACAAGCATATCTACAAATGAACATGGATCAGGATTCACAACAGTTCCTGACAAGTGTGGCACACACAGAGCTATTTTGATACAAAAGATCACCATTTGCATGAAATAGAGCTCAGTGTTACCTGATGACATCCTGGTAATTGGAAAGAATGAGAAAGAACATCTTTGCAACCCAGATGCCAGACTTCAGAGATTTGAAGACAATGGATTAAGAGTCTGAAAAGACAACTTTGAATTTTATCAAATTTAGATTGAACACCTGGGACAAATCCACGCCAGGGGACTGCATAAATCACCTTCAAAGGTCAAAGCAATTACCGAGACACCCGCACCTCAGAATTTTAATCAACTTCGATCTTTCTTAAGCTTACTAAGTTACTATGGAACGTTTGTCCCCAAACTGGTGACAAACCATATTCCACCTTAAGACTGGAGTTATTCGTACAGGCAGGATGTCACCTTTGGGGAATGTGAATTATTATTTCATCACTATTAAATGAGCTATTTACACAAAGGCCATTGTGGTATTGTGAGAATGATAGAGATAGCAAGGAGCTATTCTGGTGGCCCGGTTTAAATTCTGAAGTAGAGGAGAAGGTACGAATGTGTTTGTCTTGTGCAAAATTGCAAAACCTGCCGCCATTAGCAAGTTGCATCCACGGGAATAGCCAAAAGAGGCTTGGCAATGGGTACACATTGATTATGCAGGACCGTTTCAGGAGTGCATGTTTCTCATTCTAGTAATGTTTGTTCAAAATGGCCAGGTGTTTCCATCATGAAATCAAGATCAGTGGGGAAGGCAATTGAGATCTTGGGAGAAACCTTCAGCAGATTTTATTACTCTGAACAATTGGTGAGTGGTAATGGACCACAGTTCATAGCTCGAGTGATTGATAACTTCTTGAAGGAGAAGGGAATACAACACATCAGGTCCGCACCATACCTGCTCCAAACGGTTTGGCACAACATTTTGTGAAAATGATGATGTGATGAATGTAAGAACTATCTATATATTATATTTTAGATTTTGTTTTAGTTATATTATTAAGAACCCTAGGTTCAAATACATACAGGCAGTATGTTTGCTAAAGAGTCATAAAGGTGAGGTAATCATTGATTTTAACCATTTACTTCTTTACAGAGAGAATGCTAATAGAATATTGTTTGTTTTTGTTTTTGGAAGTGTAGATAATTGATGAGGGAGTGCTGTTTAGGCCTCACCAAGGAGATCATGGGACATCTTAATGAGATACAGTTTTTTTTAATTTGTTCATGGGATGTGGGCATTGCTGGCTGGGCCTGAATTTATTGCCTCTCCCTGAGGCAATTTAAGAGTCAATCATGTTGCTGTGGATCTGGAGTCAGCGTCGACCAGACTAGGTAAGAGTGGCAGATTTCCTTCCCCAAAGGACATTAGTGAACCAGATGGGTTTCTGTGGCAATAGACAATGGTTTCATGGTCATCAATAGACTTTAAAGTACAGATTTGTTTTTTAGTTGAATTCAAATCTCATCATCCACCATGGTAAGATTCGAACTCGGGTCTCCAGAACATTACCCTGGGTCTCTCGATTACTCACCCAGTGACAATACCACTATACAGCTGCCTCCTCCTGACCTAATTAATGGGAGGAGCCGGGTTTGCCTGTTATTTTTGAAGTTTTTCAAAGGGATTTGAGTCTGACTAAGACACAGGTTTTCAGATTGTTCCTGGAAAGGTCTCTCCCCAAAGGTCTGCACAGAGGGCAGAAAGTAATCCTGATTGCTAACTTTATTTATGAGTGGATTTTGAACTGCATTGGGTCATTTCATTGGAATATATAGAATGGTAGGTGTAGATAGCGAGTTAAAGGGCACAATTAGTTGGCACTGCTGCCTTACAGCGCCAGGGACCCTAGTTCAAATCTGGCCTTGGGTGATTATCTGTGTGAAGTTTGTATTTTCTCCCCGTGTCTGCGTGGGTTGCCTCCGGGTGCTCCGATTTCCTCCCACAGTCCAAAGAGCTGCAGGGTAGGTGGCTTGGCCATTATAAATTCCCCTTAGTGTCCAGTTATGTGCGTGTTAGGTGGACTCATGGGGATAGGCTGGGGGCCTGGGTGGAGTGCTCTTTCAGAGGGTCGTGCAGACTCGATGGCCGAATGGCACTGTAGGGATTCTATGATTTCTATGATTTAGCGGCCTCGTCGCCCCTGACTTGCTGTCGGGATGAGGTCATTGAATCTCCCGAAACGCCTCTCGGGAGATTGCGATGTCCAAAATGCCTCACGAGATTTAACAAAATTTGACGAGGTGTTGCGATCTGCACCTTGCCCTCACTGGGATTGCTCCAGATCTGCATATTTAAATAAGCCAGCAGGAAATGACTCAAGTACGGCCTTGGTGGAGAGAAACTCTCTGAGGCCAAAAAATCCCGGCAGTGCTGTTGAATAGCAGGGTATCTTCCGGTGCTGCAGCCCAAAACTGGAGATAGATTTTTTTTCCGCTGAATCGCGACAAAATATTTCCTTTTATTTAAGAGCTATTTAACTGTTAATTGTAAAGCTATTGCTTTGATGTTAATGTGTTAATTTTGGGTTTAAGTTAAAGTTTGTTTTAACTTAAAAGACACCTATTGGTCAGAGTTATCCCTCCTGGGGTGAAATATCCTTGCCTCACAGTTTTACAAATTAAATTGTTTTGGGTTTCTTGCCCGGCTTCCTGACAAAAATTGGGGTCTGGTCCAGGGCCATATTGGCAGCTGGAGCTGCGAGCTCCATGACAGCAGCCTGCTAGCCCCCTGCAAGGCAGTGAATCTGTGGCCTTTTGACACCTGTTTTTGTGGCATAAAAGACCGGGGGCGGGATTCTCCGACCCTCCGCCGGGTCGCAGAATCTCCCGGAGCCGGCGTCAATCCCGCCCCCGCCGTGTCCCGCATTCTCCACCACCCGGGAATCGGCGGGGGTGGGAATTGCGCCGCGCCGGTCGGCGGGTCCCCCCCCAGCGATTCTCCGGCCCGCGCGATGGGCTGACGTCTCACCGCTGACAAACCTTTCCCACCGGCGTGAATTAAACCACCTCTGGTGCTGGCGGGGTTGGCGGTGTGGGCGGGTGCCGGGTCCTGTGGGGGGGGGGGCGCAGGCGATCTGGCCCCGGGGGTGCCCCCACGGTGGCCTGGCCCGCGATCGGGACCCACGGATCGGCGGGCGGCTCCGTGCCGTGGGGGCACTCTTTTTCTTCTGCCTTCGCCATGGTCTCCACCATGGCGGAGGCGGAAGCTGACACTCCGGCGCATGCACGGACTTCCGCCGGCCGGCGAAGGCCATTCGGCCCCGGCTGGCAGGGCGCCAAAGGCCGTTCGTGCCGGCCGGCGGAGCGGGAACCACTCCGGCGTGGGTCTAGCCCCTAAAGGTGTGGAATGGGGAGGCCAGACGCCGGAGTGGTTCACGCCACTCCAAAACACCGGGACCCCCCGCCCCGCTGGGTAGTGGAGAATCCCAGCCCACAGTTTTGACGACGGCTTGGGGTCATAGTCCCAAAAATGGAGAATCCAGTCCCCTATCTCTGGTCTATTTAAAATGATTTTGAAATGAGAAGTTAGTCGCATTGGCAGGTGAATTAAAAATACAGGTCCCAGCTAAAGCTAGGAAGGTAGCTATTGCTCAGCATTTAAATTTGAAAGGGATGCTAGAAACGAGGTAGTGCAACATCAAGGCATTTACTGGTGGGGAAATTGAGGTGGCGAGAGAGTTTAGTTGCAGTTCGAGTGTGAGAGAATGAGAGGGAATTAAAAAGGCTAGAAAAATAAATGGAAATGCAGGAAAAAGGAAAAGAAATGGAGAAGGAAATTAGGAAGGTGTAATCAGAGAGAGGCGGAAAAGCATTAGATAAAGATGAAAAAGCAAAAAAGAGAGAGAGTTCCAACTTAAGGCACTGGAAATTAGAGGGAAGCTGCCAGGAGCTAAAGGAGTGCTTAATCTTAGAACAGGACCCAGTGGCGATATGCTTAAAGTTTTACAGGCTCTATCAAAATTCGAAGAGGAGGAGGTTGAAACCTTTTTTTCGGGCTCTTGAGAAAATAACAACCGAATGGAGTGGCCGAATGGAGTACCCATGGAAAGTAAATTGATGGGCAGGCACAGGAGATTTATGGTTCCATGTCAGAGGGGTTTTCTAAAAATTATGGTGAGGTAAAAAGGCTATTCTAGGTGCAATGAATTAGTTCCCAAAGCATACAGGCAAAATTTCAGAATTTAAGGAGACGGGGGATAGATATATGCCGAATTCGAAAGGGTTAAGCAGAACAATTTTGATAGGTGGGTACGAGAGTTAGGAGTTGCAACTATCTATGAGGCTCTGACAGAAGTCATTCGCTCAGAGGTGTATTAAGAATTCCCTATGTTCTACCATATGAAGACCAAAGGATGGCAGCTGCTAGACAAGCAGCAATTATGGCTGACGAATATCAGCTGATCCATAAATTTAAATAATTGTTCCATCACCCCCATAATTTTGAAAAGGATAGGAAGTGGGAGAGTGGAAGGAAGGCAGCTAGCCAAGGTAAGGAATTGACAGCTGGAAATGTTCCGGATCTCCTCAAATCAGGGAGTTATTGAGAATGGAGGTGAGACTTGAAAGCCTAAGTGCTACGATTGTAATTAGGTGGGGCATGTTCGTTCAGATGTTGGAAGTTGCAAGGAAGGCCGATGGGAAATGCTGGAGTTCATAAGGGAACAAAAGTGGAGAATACTACAGGGCAGACGATAGCTTTAACTGGACTTGGGAGACCTGTGGTAAACACTGCTGTGGGAACAGGTGTGATGAATGAGGCACAGGAGAGATATGCAGCATTTCTGACTAAGGGGAAGATCACCCCATTTTTCTCAACTGATGTAGCCAAACCCATAGCAATCTTAAGGGATACAGGAGCTACTTAAACTCTCTTACTGGAGAAGGATTTGGTTTTCCCTCCAGCAAGCTCAATGAAAGCTAAGGTAGTAATGAATGGGGTAGGTGGATATTATATCCCAGTTCCATTGTATAGAGTACAATTGGAGTGTGATTAAATGCCAGCTGTCAGAGTGGTTAAGAAATTCCCAGTGGACAGAGTAGACATACTTTTGGGGAATAATTTGGCACGAGTGAAGGTTGTAGCTTCACTCTTGATTACAGAGAGTCTGAGGGAAATAATACGGATAGCACGAGATACCAATGGCAGGGCATGTGAGAATTATCAAAACTCATTGGGCATTAAGTGACTCAAAGAAAGAAATGTTGAAAGACATTAATCACAAGTCAAATGACTATGTTAGTGAATTTGATTCTGCTGACACTGATAAAATTATCTCTACAAGAATAATTCCTCACAGAAGTTTGTCAAAGATAAAATCTGTTAGGAACCCAGCTTCTGACAACTTCAGGACTGGAGGTGATCCTAAGAAAGAGGAGTATAAATCTAATAGTAATAACAGTGATGAATATTCAGACAAGTGTTCTGATTATGAAGAAATGTTAAACAACTGCTAATGAATGGACCTGTCACTGACTGATCTTGGCCAGATGGCAAGTAATTCTTCCAAAGCCAGCAAATCGGAAGAAGAAAGTGAATTGGACTTTTCTAAAAGTAATTTGTTACATCTTTTTGCAATATGGGCGGCACGGTAGCACAGTGGTTAGCACAGTTGCTTCACAGCGCCAGGGTCCCAGGTTCGATTCCCAGCTTGGGTCGCTGTCTGTGCAGAGTCTGCACGTTCTCCCTGTGTCTGCGTGGGTTTCCCCGGGTGTTCCGGTTTCCTCCCACAAGTCTTGAAAGACGTGCTGTTAGGTAATTTGCACATTCTGAATGATCCCTCAGTGTACCCGAACAGGCGCTGGTGTGTGGCGACTAGGGGATTTTCACAGTAACTTTGTTGCAGTTGTCATGTGAGAGTACCTTTAAGAAATGGGTGTTCACTACTGCAGTGACGTCAGAGGGTGGAGCTGGGCTGTCTGTCAGCTTTTTACTTTCGTTTTAGCCTGTTTGCTGCAGGGTGCAATTTAGTTTTGTTTTTAGCGTTGGAGATGAAGCCAGACAGAGCATTTGTACTGTTGATCTCTCTGCCATGAAAATACTATATTTTCATCATTTGGTGAATTCAGAATTATAAATGTTCTCAGTAGTGAATGTAAACCTAATGTGCTTCTGTTAAAAGGTGTTTCTTTTGTCTTCTGGATGTTGTTTGGGATGTTAAAGGATTAATTAGTGTTGTATTCTTTGGGGGTTGTATTTAAATTAATGGTTGCTAAGATGTTCACTGTATGTTTTATAAAGGTTAACTTGAGTTCATAGAATAAACATTGTTTTGCTTTAAAAAATACTTTTCTATTTCTGCTCTACCATACCTGTAGAGTGGGCCGTGTGCTCCCCATATCACAATCCAGTAAAAGTTGTGGGTCAGGTGAACTCTATGATACACTTTGGGGTTCTCTAAACCCTGGCCCAGAACAAAGTGTTAATGTAAGCCTACTTGTGACAATAAAGATTATTATTTATAAACCCATTGCCATTCACTTAAGGTGTAAATATCTCCCAGAGCATGTCTGTTCAGAAGGAAAATACACCTAATAGCTTGGCATCAGCTATTCAGGTGGAGGTCAGCAATGAATGTGTAATGACACCAATCAAACGGCCGATTAACCTACATCCTTTTAAAGGCCCACAGTGCCTCTTCAAAATAAAGGAGGCAAATAGCAAAGAAGATGAAATAATTAATGATCAATTCTTTTTGAAGATGAAAAGGAAGGTGGATGAAGAACCATATAATGATTCTGCAACCACATCCGTTAACAAAATACAGAAAGTTCATGGAACCAATAATGTGACATCCTCTGATTCTGATAAGTAGTTGCAGGCCACCACCATTTAAAGGAACAATGTCTGCTCAGTTCAACATATCCATTATGGATACTCCAAGGCATAGGCGTCACCTTGGTATTTGTGAAAGGAAAAAAGAAAAGTTGAAATCTGGAAAGCACAAATTGAATAAGTCCATATTACTCAATGGAGATAAAAGCTGTGATTTTAAAAACCTTGCATATTTTTCTAAGAATTATTGGTTAATTCAATTGTGTGGCGACTGCAGGTCAAGTGGGGCTAGAATTGACTGCACATTAGTCCAGGGGTGTTGTAACAGTGGGGTGAAGGAGTACTGTATTATAGTTCACCTTTTCTGTTCAATAAACATTTTATTCTTTTGGTAAACGTTTATCAGCAAACTTGAAAGTCTGGTCATCCATGTTTCTAAAAAAGGTTACGATCTGTCAAGCCAGTGTTCCACTCGGGGATCTGATTGTCCAGTAGTAACATCACTTGTAATGGTACTTCAAGTGTAAACCAGGTCAACTACAATAGGTTGAGAGGGGAGGTGAGGAGGGAAGTAAGACTGGAAAAGAGAGAGTATGATAATAGAATGGCTGTCAACCTCCTAACCTTGTTTGGACATTAAGGGCAATTTATCATGGTCAATCCACCTAACCTGCACGTCTTTGGACTGTGGGAGGAAACCGGAGCATCCGGAGGAATCCCACACAGATACGGGGAGAATGTACAGACTCAACACAGAGAATGACCCAGCGGGGAATCAAACCTGGGACCCTGGAGCTGTGAAGCCACAATGCTAGCCGCTGGAAAGTGCTGGAAAGGCTGGCTCTGCCCAGGATGAGTAAATCACCTGATCTGAATGGCTTGCATCTCCGTTTGCTCAAGGGAGTGGAGGTGGAGATGGTGGCAGGGTTTGCTTTAGTTTCTCAGCTTCCCTGGATGTGGGGGAAGTGCCAGATGATTGGAGAGTGGCAAATGTGACACCCTTATCTCAAAATAGGTGCAAGGACAGTCCTAGACTAACTGGCCTATAGTTGCTAAGATCAGGGGTGGGTGACATTTTGGATTCTTCAACCAAGGACAAAAATCACCTGATACTTGAAAAGGCTTGAGTTAATTAGGGAGAGCCAGCACCTATTTGTGAAAGTAGACTCTGCTTGGCTAATCTGATTGAATTTTTTGATGAAGCAGAAGAGAGGGTTAACAAAGGGAATGAAATTGGTTCCCTTCTGGATTTTAAAACAAAACCCTTGACAAGAGACAACAAAGAGAAGATTAATGAAAGTAATGTGATGGATTTCTTGCTGGATTTTAAAGTAAAACAGACAGCAAAAGGCTGATTAACATGATTGAGGTTTATGGGCTAGGAGGGCCAGTGTGTAGTTGGATAAGAAACTGTCTTGAGAACAGAGAGTAGCGAGTTATGGTGGATGGTTCTTTATTGGAGTGGAGGGTGGCTGAGAGTGATGTTCCTCAAGTCAGTAGCAGCATTGCTTTTTGTTGCTATACATGTATGACTTGGAGCTTGGAATGTAGAGCAAAATGTCAAAGTTTGTCAATGACACCAGACTTGAGGAAAGGCAAACAGTGAGGATAATATGAATTGTCTCAAACAAGACAGAGATCAGCTGACGGACAATTGGCTGATGGAATTTAATGGAGAGAGGTGTGAGGTGATGCATTTTGGCAGAAGTGATGGGAGAGCCAATATAGAATTAATGGCACAATTCTGAAGAATGTGCAAGAAGAGAGGGATCTGGGCGTACATATGCATCAAACTTTGAAGGTGGTAGAGTGGTCAGTAAAGCAAGCGGGATGTCAGGCTTCATAAATAGAGGCATTGAGTACAAAGGCAAGGAAACCCTGGTTATTCCCCAATCACAATACTACCACACCAGGAAAGACATGACGAACCTTTAGAGGGGCAGGATAGATGTATCAGGAAATAGCCGACAGCGAGGGTGGATTTAGTTACAAGCTTGGAGTGGAAAGTCTGGGCTTGTTCTTGGGTAAAAGATTTTATAGAGGTGTATAAAACAGGCTTCAATAAAGTAGACAAGCAAAGGTTCTTCACATTAGCTGACCATACAAAGACTAGGACATAGATTTAAGATTTTGGACAAGAGATGCAGGGGGAATGAATGGGAAAAACGTTCTTTGCAGCAACTGGTGATAACCTGGAACTCATTGTCTATGAGGGTGGATATGGAAACAATCAATGATTCAAAAGGAAACTGGATAGGCACTAGAAGGAAATAAACTCGCTGGGTTATGGGGACTGGGTGAACTGTTCTGTGAGTAGCTGTTATGGGGTTGATGGGTTGAATGGCCGCTGTCTATGCTGCAAGTGGCTTTATGATTCTACTGTACAGAGATCTGTGGCTTTGGTATTAGGTTATTAGATCTGTTTGATCTGACCCTAGTCCATCAATCTGGAAGCTTGAAATTAATTGCCAGAGTTGCTGACAGTTAATATTGCAGGTTGTAACTTGGCTCAGACACCAGATTTGACAGATGCGGCCCAGAATTTTGAGAGAAATTGTCTCACCTTGAGGAATCCGCAGGAAGACCTAATTGAGTACTGTCCCCATTAGAGAGTATTAAAACAGCTGCGTGTGTGTGATGAACGGTATTAATAACCGCCGTAAACGGTACCTGATCTTTAATACCTTGCCCCTTTAAGAGGCTTGGAACCCTGGGGGACTCCGCCTCTGGCTACGCCCCCAGGAAACGGTATATAGGATAAGGCTCCATGTGGTGAGCACACTTCTCTTGGATGCTGTTCAGTTCTCTGTAGATTAAAGCCTTTTGATTACCGACCTCGCTCTCGCGTCGTAATTGAGGGTGCCTCAGTGGGATTCTCCATCTGGGAGACGTTAGGCGGAATTCTACGTTCCACAACGCCGATTTTGTAATCGGCGATAGGGCGGGGAATCCTTTCTGATGCCGAAATCGGGGGCGGCGCCTGGTTGACCCTGGTTTCATATGCTACGCCCCCTCCAAAACAGCATCATCGCGTCGCACGCCGCACACTGTAGAGATGGCCTCACCGCATCAGTTGATGGCCCTCCCCCGATGCTCCGCCTCCGATAGGCCGAGTTCCTGACCGCACAGTTGACGTGTGGTCTTAGCGGTCGGGAACCTGGCGTGGCAGCTGCGGACTGTGTCCATCAGCGCCACAGTCGGGCGGGAGCCATGCTGCTGGCTGGGCCGGGGGGGGGGGGGCAGCTTCCGCGAGGGCTAGCTGACTAGTTGGGGAGTGGTCAGGGGACGGCCAGGGGGCACTTTCCAGCAGGTCGGGCCCGCACACGGCCAGTTCCATGTTTTATGGTGCGACCGCTGCAGGTCATCACCGTGCGCCTGCACAGCCACAGGCAATTTTCCAACCGTTTATATCGTTGAGGCCGGGGGTTTAATGCGGTGCGGCTGCTAGCCCCTCACCAGTCACAGGATCGGTGAGGGGGCAGCGCCAATTTTTTCCACGTAAAACACCACAGATCCGCACTTAGCCTCAGAAACTGTATGTTCTCCCGCTAGAGGAGAATTGTAACTGATTTACGATACCCCTGGGAGCACAATTCGAGAAGCAATTCTGTATTCCTGATCATGCAAATTTATGCATAGCGAAGAGTACAAGAGATACCCAAAGGAATCCGATATTGGCTGTCATTTTTAGAGGATGTCCCGATAGCGCATTGGAATGCACTTCGTGCTTGGAATTAGAAGTCATATGTAATTTTCAGCAATGTATACATCGACATAATTAACATCATTTGTTTCTTGAAATAATTGAAGACAGATTTGTGAACAAATGCTGTGTACCATTAAACATCAAATGTACCCAATATTCATTTTGATTTTTACTGAGGAAGCATTGGGATCAAATTTCAACGAACAGCCAGCCACAGTTCCTTGCCTGATAAGCAGGCAACTACCTGCTGAAAAGTGTGCAATGAGGTGGTACGGGGAGGCAGGATACACCCTGGTACAATTTTAAGGTGGCCTGGATGTGGAGGATAACCTCCTGAAGCAAATGAGAGGATGCTTAAATATGCAAATAGATGTGCAACACCAATTGTAGCACATCAATTCCAATTTTCAGATACAAATAGAGGCTGCACCATACGGACTGATGCCAGACAATGACTCGGCTAACTGGTGTTCCTTAAAGAGAGTGCTTCTAGACCCTCACAATTTGGCTTGGGAAACATTTTTTTTGTATTAGTGGACCATGAGTTGAAGGTGTGCTTCTCTGGGGCTCACAATGGAAAGATTATCTGTTGCTGGCCTCTTTGAGGCCTCTCCTCATAGACTCATAGAATTTACAGTGCAGAAGGAGGCCATTTGGCCCATCGAGTCTGCACCGACTCTTGGAAAGAGCACCCTACCCAAGGTCAACACCTCCACCCTATCCCCATAACCCAGTAACCCCACCCAACACTAAGTGCAATTTTGGACACTAAGGGCAATTTATCATGGCCAATCCACCTAACCTGCACATCTTTGGACTGTGGGAGGAAACCGGAGCACCTGGAGGAAACCCACGCACACACGGGGAGGATGTGCAGACTCCGCACAGACAGCGACCCAAGCCGGAATCGAACCTGGGACCCTGGAGCTGTGAAGCAATTTTGCTATCCACAATGCTACCGTGCTGCCCTCCTGGGAGCCTCATCCCTCCCATCACAACCGGCCAGCCAGTCCAATGTGGGAGTTAGCCCACTTCCTGTCTCGCAGCCAGGAAGCTGCGGAGAGGCAGCAGCTTGTCACCCACAGACAAGCTATTAAGATCCAGATGTCAAAATGCCGTGGGCCTGATGCTGACACCAATGGGCAGCCAGACTGCCTACTTCACAGGTTTCAAGCAGCAGTTAAAAAGCACTACTGCACCCAAATTAACTCTTCTAGTAATGGAGGTGCAATTTTAACCATTGATTACTCAAGTGTACAGACCAAACTATAATGAAATTGAATATTGAATGATTGATCAGCAAAGACTTTGGACTGGACAGTTCTGGAAATGACTATTTATGACCCAAACTCCTTTCAACCTGCAAAACAGCAATGGGACGGAATTTCTGGCTGCTGATTACTGGAATCTACCCACCTGACTGGAGCAAATTGAACCTCCAACCAAACACTGTGTGTGGTGATGTGTGTATCTGCTGGTATGTAAAAGGTTAACTACTGTATCATAGTGCTAGACAACCACTAGATGGCAGCACCAGGTCCATGTATATAAACTGAAGTCAGAGGTTCTTCCCGCCTCTTCGGATCAGGAGTGACTAGATAGCAGAGTGTTAAAGGGATAGCCAAGTTGGCACATGTAGTGAAACATTATTTATACTTCTTCTTATTTACTTGATCATCACTTATAGTTGTAGAAGAGTGAACAGACTCATTGATATTTATATTCGTTATTCATTAAATGTTATTTGCTTAATTTGAAGATTGATAGTTTCAATGAACTACAACCCTCAGACCATTCTGGATGTAAGCAAAAGAGTAATGACATATTACAATAACATAATATAACACTTTGGACAAGAATTTCTCGGGAATTGGCAAAGACCTATGGAGCGAAAAGTGGCGTCGTGCCCGCAGATGGCAATGGCAGCTTTTCCGGCCATATAGTGCGACACTTAGTGCTAGATAATTTCCATCCACGAGTTCCATGCTCTATCGCTGGCGGGGCAGCCTCTGATTTGCCTGGTCCGCCATCACTATGGTGCTGCAATCATCAGGGCCACATTTAAATGTCGCCCCAGAGCATAGCATCCACAATTTGCAGGTCCCTGGGAAGTGATGGCTGCCTCAAAATTCGCCTTTGCTTCCATGGAGAGACTCCTCGATGCTGTAGAGGACCGCGGTGATATCATCTACCAGTACTCAGGATGGAAGCCTAGCAACAACCCAGCACGGGAGGCAGTGGCAGTGGTAGTCCATGCCAGTGCCCTCGCAAGAAGAAGATTGCCATCCAGTGCAAGAAGAAGATTGCCATCCAGTGCAAGAAGAAGACTAATGATCTCTTCCATTCGGCCAGGGTAAGTCACTCTTCTCATCACTCTCAACTCACACATCCATCACACAGCCACAAGAATCTGTCTCACTGCCAGCTCAAGGGATACCCACCGCTGTCTCACCCACACACATATTCATCTCTCCTGTGGGTCGTGTCCTCATCACCTCGCTTCTCCCACTCACATTTCACGCATGCCAGACACATCATCTGCCCTGGCACTGTTTACACTCTCGCCATCGGTTTAAATGCAGGAGAAGCCGACACACAACCAGAGAGCGAGATCCCAGATGGGTAGAGGGATGCAACAACTAAAGGTCCTCACAAATCTTGAGGACGGACTCAAGCTGGCCGGGAAAGATGTCAGCCCTCCCCACCGCACTGCCCCAGACTTCCCTTCCCTCTCTAAACCCTTTTAAGAAACCTGTACACAGGCTTCACTTCCCTTCCCGAGGCCCTTCTAAGAAGCCTGTGGCCCAGCAGCAGAAGGTATCCTCAGAGTCTACCCTGGAGTCAACTCTCCGGTCTCCTCTGACTTCGCCCCCAGTAGCCTGGACTCTTCACTTTTCACCTTGGTACTCTGGACTCAAACCCTCATTCTCCTCCAAGTAGGAACAGATGTCCTGGAGTCAACCCTCCAAGGAATATCCAATCCACAGAGCTGTCAGTGAGTTGTAGCTGTGGCCAGTCAGACAATGAGCCTGTGTGGAGTGCTGCCCCCAGCAACCCCTCACCATCCCACCTCCCCCACCCCCAGATCAGCCATTAGGAGTCTTGGGGAAACAGCAGGTCAACTGGGAAATTCAAGCATGCATCAGATAATAGCCCTGAATGCCCTTTAATTCCCATTAATTGGCCAGCCACTGCTCGTGTGCGGATAGTACTGCCAACCCACATTCCGCCTCTGAGGAAATGGCCCAGGGGTGAGATGGTTCCAGACAACTGGCACAGCAGCCAGCAGTCTACATTTTCCCACCCGCCTCTGTACTGGACCCCATCTGGGAGCACAAATACTGCCCCTTATCACAGGTATATCGTTATTCATGAATACTAAGTTTCTGCAGTAAATATTGAGATGCGGTTTAAAAACATGGCAATTTGAAAGAAAAACCTGCAGCACAATATTTATTTTGAGCCAATAGCACAGTAATCCTTGGGTTTGGTACAGTGCAAAGTTGGAAAGTAGAACAGTTTTGTGTGTCCATTGCTGATGGAGAGTCTGATGAATATCGAAGGTGAAGAAGTTTTCTTTTTGCTTCCCAAGAATGAGGGAGGTTATTGCTGGGTAATGGAGCCCTTCCTATGTCACAGCCACTGTCAGCATCAAACATAACCAATTGATCCAGCACATCAAGGATTTGCATTCCGATGAAGTTTTTAATATAGAATAAACACTTCACAGTGTTTCACAGAGAGAGAACTGGAAATGAATGACCCTGAGCTAAAGTAGAAAAACCTAATGAAATTATTTTAAAGGTGGTCAAAGGAGGAGAAAGAGGTGGTGCGGGGGGGGGGGGGGGGGGGGGGGGGGGGGGCTTGGGAAGGGAATTTTGAGCTGAATGTACCATCACCAATGATCCATTGGTAGGAGTTTTTTTGTTTGCCGAAGCTGGGATTTTCCAGCCCGCCACAAGGGGTATGGTGGGCCAGCAGGAAGTAAATTGTCCCAGTGGCCCAGACGATCCTGGCAATGGGCCGGCCTGGAAAACACACCCTATATCTTCTCATTATGAAGGAATAGGTGGATACAGGCTGATTATCAGTTTGACAGGCCACAAAATAAATGCTCCTTTCATGACCATAACCATATTTGGCCAATCAACAAGCTGGCCTGACCTTTATGCCAGAAAACCTTTATGAGCCTCCAAAACCAATACACAGTTGTGGGGGGGGGCAATCTTACTCACCAGGCATGGTATTGAACTGGATAACGTTAATCACAAAGACGGTGAACCCTACATCTTCTAATCCAGATGCAGGAGTTAATGTTAATGGTTTGCATCAATGTTGGGGCGAAAGAAGAGAAAATTAAGAGAAAGCCAGCATTGGAGGAATGGAGAATTGTCTCAAAGTGGTTAAACTTGCAATGTTTATACATTAGCACTTTACAATCACTTTGTTGGCTGTGGTTTATTGGTAGCACTCTTGCCTCTGAGTCGCAAGATTCCAGTTGTAAGTCCTACTCCAATGTTTGAGCTCAGACGTCAAGACTGACACTCCATGCAGTACCGAGGCGGTGCTGCACTGTCAGAGGAGCTGCTTTTCAAGTGAGATGTTAAACTGAGGCCCTATCTGCATGCTTGGGTGGGTATTAAAGATCCTGTAACACTGCTTCGAAGGTGAGTTCACCATCACCCTGTTGTCTTGGCTAATATTTGTTTCTCAAAAAACAATGTTTGTGGTCATTATTGCATGTGGGGGTTAATTGTACGCATATTGGTTACCACGTTTCCTACATTAAAATAGTGACTACACGTCAAAACATACTTCACTCAAAGCATCTTGAGACATTTGGTGGTCTTGAAAAGCATTTTATAAGTGCAAGTCTTTCTTTCGTTTCATAAACAGGAGAAAATCTTCTTGAAGCAACAATGCAGCACGGTAGCATGGTGGTTAGCATAAATGCTTCACAGCTCCAGGGTCCCAGGTTCGATTCCCGGCTGGGTCACTGTCTGTGCGGAGTCTGCACATCCTCCCCGTGTGTGCGTGGGTTTCCTCCGGGTGCTCCGGTTTCCTCCCACAGTCCAAAGATGTGCGAGTTAGGTGGATTGGCCAGGCTAAATTGCCCTTAGTGTCCTAAAAAAAATAAGGTTAATGGGGGTTGTTGGGTTACTGGTATAGGTATATGTCGGCTTGAGTAGGGTGATCATTGCCCGGTACAACATCGAGGGCCGAAGGGCCTGTTCTGTGCTGTACTGTTCTAATTCTAATTCTAATAATACCACAGTTCCAATGGAAGTTACAGAATCAAACAGATGTTCCCCCTCCTCCCCTTGTTTATGTACTGTAGCTTTCCCCAATGGTTTCTGACCCGAGAAAAATATACTCCTGTGTCACATGCATCGAGGAACTTGTCCAGGTGCACAGCTCATCTCACAGATAGATTATTAATCTTTATCGCTTCAGGGCTTACACAATATAACAAGGCCATGCATCATATCAGACGGATCATCACAGCTGACTAAATATCTCAAAGCATAAGCAAAATTATTGTGGAAAGGATTCCCCAGGAGACTTGTGTCCAGGCATTTTGTGACACTATGGGGAATGGGCCTTGTCTTGGCAACCAATCAACAATGTTATCTAAGGAGATAGATAACCAGTGCAGTAGTTGGTATTTCATCAAGTGGGACTCCCTACTTGCTGACAGGGGTCCAGACTGCTCCCACAGGTGGAACTCCCAGCTTAACACAAAGGATTTCCAATTAAAACTTGTCCTTAATTTCTAAAAACACAAATCCCAATCCACCCCTCATAGAGAGGACATTGAAGTCTCCCACCCAGAGTATATTCTGCATCTTTGCCACCTTCAGTGCTTCCTCTAAGTGGTGTTCAACATGGAGGAGCACATGGAGGAGTACGGATTCAGCAGCCGAGGGTGGATGTGGTAATCAACAGGAGGATTCCCGGGGCAGCACGGTGGCACAGTGGGTTAGCCCTGTTGCCTCACGGCGCCGAGGTCCCAGGTTCGATCCTGGCTCTGGGTCACTGTCCGTGTGGAGTTTGAACATTCTCCCCGTGTTTGTGTGGGTTTCACCCCCCACAACCCAAAGATGTGCAAGGTAGGTGGATTGAACACGCTAAATTGCCCCTTCATTGGAAATTGGGTACACTAAATTTTAAAAAAAACAGGAGGATTCCTTGTCCATGTTTAACCTGATGCCATGAGACTTCATGAGGTCCAGATTTGATGTTGAGGACTCCCAGGGCAAATCCCTCCTGACTGTATATCACTTTGCCACCATCTCTGCTGGGTTTGTCTTGTCAGAAAGACAGGACGTACCCAGGAATGGTGATAGTGGTGCCTGAGACATTGTCTGTGAGGTATGATTTTCTGAGTATGACTATGTCAGGCTGTTGCTTGACTAGTCTGAGACAGCTCTCCCATCTTTAGCACAAGCCCCCGGATGTTAGTAAGAAAGACTTTGCAGAGTCGACAAGGCTGGGTTTGTTGTTGCCATTTCTGATGTCGGGGCCAATGCTGGGTGGTCTGTCCCATTTTATTCCTTTTTCGTGTTTTCGTAGCAGTTGAATGAAACTATGGGAAAGGGCATTTGGGGCGGCACTGGTTAGTACTGCTACCTCACAGCTCCAGGATCCCAGATTCAATTGCAACCTTGGGTGACTGTCTATGTGGAGCTTGCACTTCCTCCCCGTGGCTGTGTGGGTATCCTCCGGGTGCTCTGGATTCCCCCCACAGTCCAAAAATGTGCAGGTTAGCTGGATTGCCCATACTAAATTGCCCATTAGTGTCCAAAACGTTAGGTCGAGTTACTGGGTTTTGAGGATAGGGTGGAGACATGGGCTTGGATAGGGTGCTCTTTCCAAGGACTGGCACAGACTCGATGGGCCGAATGGCCTTCTTCTGCACTGTAAATTCTATGATTCTATTTCAGATTCAACCACATTGCTGTGGGTTTGGAGTCTCGTGTAGGCTAGACCTGGTAAGGAAGGCAGATTACCTTCCCTAAAGGACATTAGTGAACCAGATGAGATTTTCCGACAATCATCAATGGTTTCATGGTCATCATTGGATTTTAATTCCAGATATTTTATTGAATTCAAATCTGGTCCCCAGATAATCCTGGGTCTCTGGATTACTAATCCAGCAGCAATACCACTCCACCATCACCTCCCCTTGAATGATTGAAATCATTGGAGCAAAAATTGGGAGAGGGTTTAACAGATAGCTGAGCTGAAAGCAAGTGTTGTACATAGAACATAGAGTGCAGTAGGAGACCATTTGGCCCATCCAGTCTGCACCGGCCCACTTAAGCCCTCACTTCCACCCTATCCCCATAACCCAATAACCCCTCATGACCTTTTTGGACACTGAGGGCAATTTAGCATGGCCAATCCACCTAACCTGCACGTCTTTGGACTATGGGAGGAAACCGCAACACCCGGAGGAAACCCACGCAGACACGGGGAGAACATGCAGACTGCACACAGACAGTGACCCAACGGGGAATCGATCCTGGGACCCTGGTGCTGTGAAGCCACTGTGCTAGCCACTTGTGCGACCGTGCTGCCCTTTTGTTCACCAGAGTCAAAATGGCACCTATTGTTGTGAACGCAAACTCTCTACCTGCAAAGTAACTTTAGAGAAAAATGTCCTACTTTGCATTCAATTTTGTTAAGTAACACACAAAATGAAAGGCTAATTACAGCACAAAATCAATTGCGAAAAGTTAATTACCAGTCACTATCACCTGAATGTTCAACTTTGGGAAATGTGGTTTATTAGAGCAAAGAGTAATTTTCAAGTGAAGTCTGAACAGACAAAAGGTACTTACAAAATACATTAACCCATGTGCTTATGGCTTTAAAAAATATTCTATGGTTATAACTGACTGGGTGACAAGTGATTACTTTGAGACTTTGTCAGATTTGAAGCTGTATTATTACATAGGACAGGCATGTTACATCCTACTTAACTGATAAATGCATGTCAGTCATGTCATAGAGGTTGGATGTAAAAGACCTCGGAGATGCTCGGTAACAATCATTGTCCAATGCGCTCCGATGGTTAATAGATATTAATAAACCATTCAAGGACGAAGATAGGAATTAGTTTTCTTTGACTGCATTAACTTAGAATTGAACTGTACAGCCCTTGACATTTAACAGCATTACCTCTGCTGAGTTCTCTACTGTAGCCATCTGAGATGGCCACCTGCAAAGGACCATGGGAATTCTGGCCAACCCAGGACTCAGACAGACACAGAGCTTCTGTGTATTTGAAACGCAGGTAGCGAGACTTGATCGAAACCCCCGCTCGTTTGCATTCTAATGGCCCAGTTCCCCAGAACAATAGGACGCCACTCAAGAAACCGGTACAGCCACAGACTGATCGGCACCATGCCCTTTACTCAGAGAGCCCAACTGCCGAGGTCAATGACCGCTAAGGGCACGCCCAGCCACCAAGGCACCGGCCCGTTTATTGGCCAAAATCAAAGGCAGTGATCGAAGCCCTGTCAAATTATTGGGTCCAAGATTAAGTACCACCCCAAAGAGCGCAAAACCCTAGAGGAATAAAAAGAGACACAGCCATGTGTTCGGTCTCTTTTGGACCCGGCCTGTGCCGGCCCAACTGCAGCATAACGACCAGACAGCCAAGTTCAAGACCAACGATTGCTACCTGACGGATGAGCCCAGCAGAGACAGAGACACTTCTTCAAGCCAGGCACGTGAAATCAAGATAAAGGCCTTATCCACTTGCACAGCGACGGTTGCCTGAAGTTAAATATAGATTATTGAAGTTGATATGTGTAGTTTAACTTGTTGTATATTGTGCTTTCATGTCAAAGTAATCCTTGTGTGTAAATAAACCATCTTTGAACTTGAACTGACTAACTGATTGTGTGGTAATTTGACCGATTTACGGGAAAGCCTTGTGGTTCAGCAAGAGAAATAGAAGCACCCACAGTATTGGCGATGCTATTAGGACAGTATTCCATTAAATTGGCAATATTACCATCAAAATTCTCTGGGTCACCATTGACTAGAAAACTAATTGGATCGGATACATAAATACTGTGGCTCCAAGAGTTAATCAGAGACTGGATGTTCTGTGGTGAGTAGCTCACCCGCAAACTCCCTGAGGTCTCTCCGCAATATACATATTAGACGTTAGGAGTGTGATGAATTACTCTCCATGTGCCTGGTTGAGCTTCAACAACACAAGAAGCACAATACCACTCAAGAGAATGCAGCCTGCTTGATGGACACCACATCCACCACCTTAAATATTCATTCCTTCCACCACAGGCACGCCATTACAGTAATGTGTGCCATCTACATGACGCACTGTGCAGCTCGCCACTTCTTCTTCCACAGCACTTTGCAACCTCTACCGTCCAGAAGGTTAAAGGTAAAAAGCAAAAGGACCACCACCTGCAAGCTCCCCTCCAGGTTATACTGCATGTGTCATTGTTCCTGGGTCAAAATCCAGGAAGTCCCTCCCCCTAGCAACACTCTGGGTGCACCTACACCACATGGACTGCAGCGGTTCAAAGTGACGGCTCATCAGTGCCTTGTCAAGCATATCTCGGGCTAGACAATAAACGTGATCTTGCCAGCAAAGGCCACATCCTATCCACAAGTAAGCAAAATAAATTCACCTGCAGTATTGCAGGGGCTGGTTTAGCTCACAAGGGGCTGGTTTAGCTCACGAGGGGCTGGTTTAGCTCACAAGGCTAAATCGCTGGCTTATAAAGCAGGCCAGCAGCATGGTTCGATTCCCGTACCAGCCTCCCCGGACAGGCGCCGGAATGTGGCGACTAGGGGCTTTTCACAGTAACTTCATTGAAGCCTACTCGTGACAATAAGCGATTTTCATTTCATTTTCATATTGTAAAAAGCATGAAAATGACACAAACCATTTAATTGGAATTATCTAAATCATACCAGAGCAATGGAACAATCTATCACTAGTTAGGTACTTGCAGGTTTAATTTGCACTTAAGAGTGCTGATTGGGCATTAAATTAAAGTTATTTTTACATCCTGTCTTTTAACAGCCTCTCAAGAATGCACAGTGGTACCCTGCGCCTATTTTTGAACTTAAAATGTATGACAATTAATGCAGAATTGAACAACCAAGTGAGAACCTGCAGTAATGCTGATTAATCGCCAGTTAACATCAATAATAAGTGCAATAAACAATACCTGATGTAGCAGCCCAGTTGTGGAATAGAGCAATAATTGAGTAAAATTTCAAAAAATCCTTTTAATTAAGAGGCACCTCGGATTGTTGTGGATGATGGAAAAATTAAGAAATGCTATTTATGAGTCAGAAGAGCAAATTTAGACCAAGCAAAGAATCATGGAGGCGTAGGGGAAATATCTGGAAAGTCAGCAAAGACTCAATTGGTTACCATAGTTTGAACTTTGAGTGAAAGCTGATTTACTTGAGTGCTTCCTTTAAATGCCTCTATCTCAGCTCTGTGAAGTTTAGGGCGGTATTTAATAGAGGTGGCGGAGTCCTGCCCACTGGCTGAAGAGTTGACAAAACCAGTGCCATCTCTTTTTGGGAAGACCCGGGATATTAACTGCTACTCAGGGTTCTTTTGGCACAACGGAGAGCGCCCCAGCCACAGAGCCAGAAGCTCCGTCTTCAAGTCCCACCCTGGACTTTGACTGGTGCAGACAGGATGGGTTGAAGGGTCTTTTCTGTGCTGTAGACCTCTTATGAACTGATAGCAAAGGTGTGTTCAAGGCACAGACAAACAGGTGAAGTATCTACGTGCAAAATCCTTCTAACACTTCAATGGCAGACGGTAAGGGTGGGAGAGACACCTGGTCAGCCAGACTTGTTGTGCAGCGGTGTCCCTCAATCTACAAGCCTCTGGTGACAGATTAGTGACCTGTTCCAGGAAATAAACACACTATGGGAAGTGAAGAAAATCTACCTTTTGTGCCAATAGGTGAGAAAAGAGAAACAACATCAAGCGCTTACTTAACTTCAGTGCTGTGACCTTTGCTGTTCGTAGTAGAAATAAATGATTTGGAGGAAACTGTAACTGGTCTGATTAGTAAGTTTGCGGACAACACAAAGGTTAGTGGAATTGTGGATAGCGATGAGGACTGTCAAAGGATACAGCAGGATTTAGATCATTTGGAGACTTGGGCAGAGAGATGGCAGATGGAGTTTAATCTGGACAAATATGAGGTAATGCATTTTGGAAGGTCTAATACAGGTAGGAAATATACAGTGAATGGTAGAACCCTCAAGAGTATTGTCAGTCAGAGAGATCTAGGTATACAGGTCCACAGGTCACTGAAAGGGGCAACACAGGTGGAGAAGGTAGTCAAGAAGCCATATGGCATGCTTGCCTTCATTGGTCGGGACATTGAGTATACAAATTGGCAAGTCATGTTGCAGCTGTATAGAACCTTAGTTAGACCGCACTTGGAGTAAAGTGTTCAATTCTGGTCGCCACACTACCAGAAGGATGTGGAGGCTTTAGAGAGGGTGCAGAAGTGATTTACCAGGATGTTGCCTGGTATGGAGTGCATTAGCTATGATGAGAGGTTGAATAAACTCAGTTTGTTCTCACTGGAACAACGGAGTTTGAGGGGCGACCTGATAGAGGTCTACAAAATTATGAGTGGCATAGACAGAGTGGATAGTCAGAGACTTTTTCCCGGTGTAGAGGGGTCAATTCCTCATCCCTTTCCTCCTGTCTTCTCCCATGGCACCTGATCCCCTTATTAATCAAGAACCTATCTATCTCTGTCTTAAAGACACACAGTGATTAGTCTTCCAGAGCCTTCTGCAGCAATGAGTTCCACAGACTCACCACCCTCTGGCTGAAGAAATTCCACTTCATCTCAGTTTTAAAGGATTGTTCCTTAAATCTGAGGCAGCGCCCTCGGCTTCCAGTCTCTCCCACTAGAGAAAACATCTTCTCCACGTCCATTCTATTTAGTCTGTGACATTATGCAAATGTGCAGCATGTGAAGAGTTAATGTTAAGTTAAAACTAGTCACTAGATGGAGCTAAGGGACAGTACTATAAAAGGCATTGACTCAGGCTTCTGGGCGAGTTAGCTGGAGAGAATGGAGTAGAGGTAGAAGAGACTGGAGTGAAGTGCATTGTAGAGCTCGAGAAGATAGAATATAGTTATAGTTAGAATATAGAGATAGTGTTAGTAAGTGTAGTTTAATAATCTGTTTGTTTACCATAGGAATAAGTGTTGAACGCTAAATCAAGTAGTGTAAATAAAATTAGTTTAGTTCATGAAAAGAGCTTTAAGTGTCTTTGTGATCACTAAGCCTTCCATCCTGAAGTCAACCTCACAAAGATCACCACATAAGCCTCTCAATATTCTGTAAGTTTCAATAAAATCTCCCCCCCCCCATCCTTCTAACTCCATTGAGTATAGACCTAGAGTCCTCAACCATTCCTCAGATGACAAGCCCTTCATTCCAGGGATCATTCTTGTGAACTCCCTCTGGACCCTTTCCAAGGCCAGCACATCCTTCCTTAGATACAGGGCCTAAAACTGCTCACAATATTCCAAATGGGGTCTGACCAGAGCCTTATTCAGCCTCAGAAATACTTCCATTTTCTTATTTTCTAGCCTACTCAAAATGAATGCTGATATTGCATTTGCCTTCCTTACGGCCAATTGAACCTGCATGTCAACCTTAAGAGAATCCTGAACTAGGGCTCCTACGTCCCTTTGTGCTTCAGATTTCTGAGGCCTTTCCCCATTTAGAAAATAATTTATGCCTCTGTCCTTCCGACCAAAATGCATAACCTCACACTTTTCCACGTTGTATTCCATCTGGCACTTATTTTCCCACTCTCCTTGCCTGTCCAAGTCCTTCTGCAGCCTCTCCGCTTTCTCAACACCAGCTGTCCCTCTACATATCTTTGCATCATCTGCAAACTTAGCAACAATGCCCTCAGTACCTTCCTCTAGATTGTTAACAGTTGTAATCCGAACACTGACCCTTGCGGAACACCACTAGGCACTGGCTGCCATCTTGAAAAAGACTCCTTTATCCCCACTCCCTGCCTTCTGCCAGTCTATCCATGCCAGTACCTTGTCCCTAACACCATGGGCTCTTGTCTTATTTAGCAAACTCGTGTATGCACCTTGTCAAAGGCCTTCTGGAAATCCAAATAAATCACATCCACTGGCTCTTCTTTGACTAACCTCCTCCTTACCGCCTTAAAGAATTTTAACATGTTTGTCAGGCATGACATCCCCTTGACAAAGCCGTGCTGACTCAACTCTGTTTTACCATGAATTTTCAAGTACTTCGCAATCTCATCCTTAATAATGGACTCCAAAATCTTACCAACGACTGAAGTCAGGCAACCAACTTATAATTTCCTGTCTTCCGACTCCTTCCCTTCTTAAACCCCACAAAACTCCACTATGTTCCCTGCTAGTCTCCCCTTCTAATCAACTCTAGCTACCTCCCCCCTCATGTCCTTGCAGTTACTTTTACTCAATTGTAATACCTTATAATCAGATTCCAGCGCCTCCCTCTCAAACTGCAGGGTGAATTCTATCATATTGTGGTCACCATCCCCCAAGGGTGCCTTCACCTTAAGTTCCCTAATCAAATCTGCCTCAGTACACATCACCAAATCTAGAATTCCCTGTTCCCTAGTGGACTCTACCACAAACTGGTCCAAAAATCCATTTCATAGACATTCCACAAATTCCTTTTCTTGGGATCCGCTACCAACCTGGGGCGGCATTCTCCCCTACCCGGCGTGACGGAGGGTCCCGGCGTAGGGGAGTGACGCCAACCACTCAGGGGTCGGGCCTTCCCAAAGGTGGGGAATTCTCCCCACCTTTGGGGGCCAGCCCCGCGCCGGAGCGGTTGGCACCAGAAGACTGGCGCAAAAAAACCGGCGCCCCCGGCAGCGGGGCTGGCCGAAAGGCTTTCGCCGGTCGGCGCATGCGCAGGCAGTGACGTCAGCAGCAGCTGGCCGCTGATGTCACTGCCGGCGCATGCGCAATGTGGGGTTCTCTTCCGCTTCCGCCATGGCGGAGGCCGTGGCGGCCGCGGAGGAGAAATAGTGCACCCAGGGCACTGGCCCGGAGTTTGAGCGGGGGGCCCCGATCGCGGGCCAGGCCACCGTGGGGGCACCCCCCGGGGTTCGATCGCCCCCCCCCCCCCCCCCCCCCCCAGGACCCCGGGGCCCGCTCGTGCCGCTGATCCCGCCGTTCCAGAGGTGGTTCAAACCTCGACGGTGGGAGAGGCCTCCCAGCGGTGGGACTTCGGCCCATCCGGGCCGGAGAATCACTGCAGGGGCCTCTCCGATCGGAGTGGCGAGATTCCCGCCACCGCCACTTCCCGGGTGGCGGAGAATCTCTACCACGGCGGGGGCGGGATTTTTGGCGGCCCCAGGAGATTCTCCGACCCTGATGGGGGTCGGAGAATTTCGCCCCTGATCTTCCCCGTCCACCTACATATAAAATTCTCCCATGATTATTATATAATTGCCTTTCTTATATGCCTTTTCTATCTCCTAATTTATTTTCTGCCTAACCTCCTGACTGCTAGGGGGCCTGTATATCAGCCTCGTTTTTCCTTTCCAATTCCTCAACTGTACCTACGCCTTCCAACCCTATATTTTTCTTGCTATTGATTTAACTTAATTTCTTACTAACAAAGCAACCCCGAACACTCTGCCCATCTGCCCGTCCTTTTGATCGAACACTTATCTTTGGATATTTAGATCCTACCAGTCCTGATCCCCTTGCAGCCACTTCTCTGTGATGCCCACAACATCATATCCGCCAATTTCAATGTGCGTTACAAGCTCATTTACCTTGTTTCATATCCTGTGCACATTTAGGTACAAAACCCTCAGTCCTGCATTCACCGCCCCCCTTCTCATAGTTGTCCCAATATCTGCTGTGCCTGAAGTTAGATTCTTGCCACTTTCCATACTTTCTATTCTATTACTTGTTCTGGAAGGTTTACTAACTTCTCCTGACCTCTCGGCCCCTTTAACTAACTTAAAGCCCTCATCCTTAACCTGCACTCCTACTTTCTCCTGTAATTTAGATTTTCTAATTTTCCATACATCTGAAGCCCTTCCCCCAAAGCCCTATAGCCCTAGTTATGCGATTCGCCAGGACTCTGGTCCCAGCATGATTCAGGTGAAGACCTTCCCATCGGACCAGCTCCCTCCTTTCCCAGTTCTGGTGCTAATGTCCCATGAATTCAAACCCATTTCTCCCACACCAATCTTTGAGTCACGCATTTACCTCTTTAAACTTCTTGACCCTCGTGGCTCAGGTAGTAATCCGGAGATTATTACCTTTTTGTTTCTGCTTTTTTATTTAGGCCCTAGCTGCTCCTATTCCTTCAGCAGAACCTCTATCTTTGTTCTACCTATGTTGTTGGTACCTACATGGACCATGACAACTGGATCTTTACTCTCCCCACTTCAAGTTCCTCTGCAGCCCAGATGAAATAGACTGAACTGGAGCACCAGGTAGGCAACACAACCTACGGGCCTCTCAATCTTGGTCATAAGAACATATGTGTGCCCCTAACTATACTATCCCCGATTTTGATTACATTTCTTTTCTCTCCCCCCAATTGAATGACGCCTTGTACCACAGTGCTGTGGTCAGTTTGCTCATCCTCCCCAAGTCCACGCTCTCATCCACACAGGGAGCAAGAATCTCAAACCTGTTGGACAAGGACAAGGGCTGAGGCTTCTGCAACCCAACCTCCTTGACCTCTACCTCTCTCATAGTTGCACACCCCTGTTCCTGACCACTGGCTGAAATCAAGGTAGTTAATCTAAGGGATGTGTGGTTATTGATACACAAACAATGCTGTTAGGATAAGTTAAAGCTGCCATAACTGGGCAAAAGCAAGGGCAGGGACATAAACCATGTACATTTATATAGCACCAAGGCACTTCACAGGAGCACTATACACCACAGTATGACAGTCGTTTTGGAAAGTCATATACACAACATCAACCACATTACCCTCTCTGTCGCCTCATCAAAAAACTCAAGTATATTAGTTGAATACAATTTGCTTTTAACAAATTTGTACTGGCTTTCTTTAATTCCCTACATTTTTCCAAATGACTGCTAGTGTTGTTCTGGATTATTGTTTCTCAAAGCGTTCCCACCACTAAAGGTAAGCTGGCTGATTTGTGGTTTCTGGGCATCATTTTCTGAACAAGGGTATTACATTGAATCTTCCTTCCGTGTATTCGAACAAGCGCCAGAATGTGGCGACTAGGGGCTTTTCACAGTAACTTTATTGCAGTGTTAATGTAAGCCTACTTGTGACAATAAAGTAGGTCACAATAATTAGGACAATTATTATTATCCGTGTCTGAGTGGGTTTCCTCCGGGTGCTCCAGTTTCCTCCCACAAGTCCCGAAAGATGTGCTTGCTAGGTAATTTGGACATTCTGAATTCTCTCTTCGTATACCCGAACAGCCACCAGAACTCGGGACTTTTCACAGTGACTTCATTGCAGTGTAATGTAAGCCTACTTGTGACAATAAAGATTATTATTATTATGACACTGAGACACATAAGGAAACATCAGGTCAGAATATTAGGCAGGGGAGAAAGTCCCCAGAGAGGCTGAAGAAAAATAGAAAGAGATAGAAATAACCCGAAGCATGAGAGAAACATCACCAAAACAGATTTCACCATTCTTATTGACACACTAAACTCTCTCTGGCAGGCAAGTTGAAGCACAAAGAGATAGCCAGGAATGGTCAGACATACCTGTATGTACTTTGATGAGGGAGATAACCTGCCAACATTGGGAGAGGCAGAAGTGGAGCTGAAACCATCAACAGTGATGCTATCCTTGCCCCTGATCCTTCTTCTTACATCTGACTTACCCCACATCCCTCAATCTCTCCTGATTTAAAATCTGCAGGTGACATAAGTATATACCCCTTAAGTATATAACTGCCCTCATGACAACACTATTTTCAGCTTTTCTTCTTTCCGATACCCAAGTACTGCAACTTGTTCCAGCAGTGAACAAGAGTTGGAAGCGCAGGGAAACAGCGATGATGAAGCAACACTATCATTTGCTTTCACGCACACGGCAACTAACTCAGATCCTGACACTATGCATCATTAAGAGGGTAGCTTAGAGGTGGGACCTAAATGTAATGAGGTACCAGACATCAGCGGCCTACAATGAGGGCAGGAGGCTAGGACAACAAAGGTCCCAGTTCAGTTTGCTGGAGGGAAAGGTCACACAATTGTGTTGTTGCAGAGGACTCAGGTGAGCACTTTGATTGAGCAGCCTCCAGAAGATGGCTGATGGCCAGATATTTGATTGCATCTCTTTGTGTTACAACAGGAGCTGAGACAATGACCATCAGATGCTGTATCTTGGACAGGTCTGCAAGTGTTCTCCTGGAGTTAACCAACACTTCTGCAGTGGAAAATATGGACTGAAAGCTCTGCGAAAAAGCCCTGTGCTAAATTGGTCTTGAATCCATGCGTCTCGCAGTTACAAACAGGCTTTCTGGCAGGCTTATACATCTCAGAGCTCTGCAGTCTTGCACCATTTATATACAGGCTGGAATTCTCCGGTCATTAAGATTCTCTTTTCCTGTTGGCAGCGCATCCCTGCCCGCGGGTTACCCGGTGGCGTGGCTTCAATGGGAAATCCCACTGACAAGCAGCAAGAAGATAGAATCCTGCCACCAGTGAATGACATGCTATCAAGAAACACATGTCCAGGAGACCGAAGAATCCAGCCCAATATGTTTATTTTTTATTCTTCCTGAAAATGGACAATTCCGTATTTTCCCACATTATACTCTATTTTCCAGATCTTTGCTCCCTCACTTTATCTTTATTTTTTTCTATTCCACTTATGCCCTCTTCACAACTTACTTTCTTTGTGTCATCAGAAAATTTAGCAACCATACTTCCAATCTCATCACCCAAGTCATTTGTATAAATTGTCAAACATTGAGGCCCCAGCACTGATCCCTGTGGCATACCACTCATTCCATCTTGCCAACTAGAAAATGACTCATTTATACCTTATCCCTGTTGCTTAGCCAATCTTCAATCCATGCCAATATGTTAGTTCCTGCACTATAAGCTTTTACTTTCTGCATTAACCTCTGATGTGGTACCTTTTCAAATGCCTTTTGGAAACCTAAGTATAATACATCCACTGGTTCCTCCTTATTTGTTGGATGCCTTCTTCTTCCTCAGTTGTCACTGTGTAGCTGGTGACAAGTACTGCACCGTCACGGTGACGAGGCATACTGTTACGCAGCAGACCATACCAAATCTTGACAAGCACTCTAAGGCCTAGCGTAAGGCTCCTCCAGAGTGGTCCAGGTGGTGTAAGTCTGCTACAACACCCCAGTGATTTATTCTGTCACATTACCCATTGTATTGCTTTCCTGGTCTTCTGCACATAAGGTACAAAAGTCTGAGAACACGCACTAACAGATTTAAAAACAGCTTCTTCCCCACTGTTACCAGACTCCTGAATGACGCTCTTATGGAATGCACTTATCTCTCTATGCATCTCCTCTACTGTTATAGCATTCAGATATATGATTCACCCAGTGTCTATGTCTATGTATAGAAACATAGAAAGAAACATTTAAAAAATCGCAGCAAGAGGAAGCCCTTCGAGCCTTCTCCGCCATTCATTATGATCAATGCTGACCATCCTACTCAATAGCCTAATCCCGCTTTCCCCCATATCCTTTGATCCTCTTCGTCCTAAGTGCTGTATCTAACTGCTGCTTGAAACCATACAGTGTTTTGGACTCAATTACTTCCAGTGGTAACAAATTCCACAGGCTCACCAGTTTCTGGATGAAGAGATCTCTCCTCATCTCTGTCCTAAACGGTCTACCCATATCCTCAGACTGTGACCCTGGTTCTGGACACACCCACCAACAGGAATATCCTTCCTGCATCCATCCTTCCCAGTCCTGTTAGAATTTTATAGGTTTCTATGAGATCCCCCCATATTCTTCTGAACTCCAGCGAATACAATCTTAACCGATTCAATCTCTCCTTGTACATCAGTTCTGCCATCCCAGCATGTCCTGTTTTTTTCATGCGTGGAATGATCTGCCTGGACTATACGCAAATCAATACTTTTCACTGTACCTTGATACAAGTGGCAATAAATCTAAATCTACTCCAATCTAATCTAATGTGTGCATGGGTTCTGCACCAGAATCATGAGCCACCTCATCAACGCATAATCACTTGCGCAGATACCCTCTGCTTAGCTGTGACAGCACAAATGAAAATAATATAGTGAATGAAGTGTTGGCTAGCGTAGACTTGAGAGATGAACAGACACTTCCAACACTGATGAAGGTTCAACTCAATTTTATTAACTACTTCTAACTAACTAACACACGATGACTGTGGGTCTAAATGATGCTAACTTAAACTAGAGACCTAAGCCTTGTCCGAACCAGTTGATTCTCTCAGCAGGTGGTGTGAGTCTGTGCTGGGCTGGGTGAGTTCTTGTTACACTGAGAGGCAGCACCCAGAATGAGCGGGAACCGTGGTGCCCTCTGCCTTTATAGTGTGTATATTCTAACTGGTGATTGGCTGCGGTGTTTGTACATGTTGATTGGTCCCTGTGTGTGTCCATCAGTGTGTGTCTGCACCATGATATACTGGTGTATATTATGACAGTGAACTGCTGGAGAATTAAGGCATTGTGACTGCTTCCAGAATACTAGGCATTCACCATACCGTTGTTGCACATCAGCTGAACATCGAAAGAGGAGAAACCCTTCCAATGCCTGGAAAGTTATGTGCGTGCAGTCAGTGGCACCCTGCACCCATGAGAAATCCTGCAAAACAGGTGAAATGAGATGTCCACTCCACTTGCTCATCTCTGTCGAGGGAGAATGAGAAACAAAAGTGTGTTTGTGTGGAATCCTTGTAGTCAAGGCAAAGCCCTACAGCATGTGACAGATCACTGCCATAAAGAACTTTAAACAACTTTAGAAACACTTTAACAATCATAGCAACAGACTACAAAAAATCAATCAGCAACTAACTTGAAAGCTGTTGATGAGCCTTCTTGCTCAAGTGTTCAGCTGAACATGTTTACGAGATGACGATAGCTGGTGAGTTAAACTTCAAATTGGCAGTGCTGCCATCAAATCAGCCTATGCTGGTTGATGCCTACTCTGCCTACTCTGTATATTAGCAGCTGAAACACCCTGTGTGCAGGCCACAAAGCTCTCAAAAATGGTGCCAGTCTAGTTCACTGCAAATGTTTGTGCGCAAACTGTCGATACCATTTTGGAGCCAAAAGAAATGAGAACTAAGGACCCACATTTTGCAGCCGAGGATTTGCTAAGGTGAGCTAAAAACAAAGGAATCCTTCCCTGGATTTTTTTAACTGCCTTTTTAAACTGCTACAAATACTGCGAGTGCAGTGAGCTTGACATCCAACCCTGAAGCATTGAAAAAACACTTCATACTTCAACTAAAATTTGGCTTTACTGATCTTTCTCACTGATTCACTGCAACTCATTTTGTTTAGTTTGTTGCTTATTTCCTTTCATTCTGTTGCTTCACAATTGAGACTCATGTAGCGCAACCCTCTATTCACTGACCTTATTTCTCTTTTTCATTCCAATCATCAGATTCCAATGATTTAACAAAGGTTGTTTTTGTGCTTATACTATCATTGACTCATTGATGCCACACAGCCACATCAGACATTCTTCAGCTATCGGAATCATAAACCGATGTGCTTGTGGTTTATTAGCCAGGTTTAATTAGACGTCCTAACTCTTAACCAGCCTGTGCGCATCATACCCAATTACGTCTCCATTCACACTTGCTTGCTGTTATTTCATATCTCTCATCAAAAAACAATCTTGTTATTTTTATACCTATAACCTCAGTTCAATTTTGGCTAAGTAGAAAATTAAAATGTGGATAGTTTCTCAGCTGCTGTTACACTTGTCAATATGGTAAGTATACCCACTGAACCGAATGTCATAGACATTTCAATAGCAACAGGCTGAACATTTAGACGGCATATAAATAACGCAACAGTGTTAAAGGAGAGTGGGAAGTGACCCGTCATTTAATTATTGCCCAGACACTTTTATGCTTTGCTAAATGAGGGAATTGATCGACTTTGGCAGAAAATCATTGTCTACACTTCACAAGTGTGTCTTGTGGTCCCTAAGACAGTCCCTACAAGTAGCTCAAGTGATAACAGCATTTCTACTGGTGCTTTTAGGCTGCAGCAAGGTTTCTTGCCCTCTTACATCTGGCAAGATTGCAAAATTCAATGTATTGCACTCAGCTGCAAAACTGAGTTTTAGCGTTTTGTCCACTTAACTAAAGGAAAGGCAAAGAAAACCCATTCCCATTAGTTGATGGTACAAGGTCTTGGCGACACACGTTTCAACATTTTGGAAAGCGATGAAGGGGGGATCTGAGGAAGAACCTTCTTAACGCAGTGGTTGGTAATGATGTGGAACTTGCTGCCTTTGAGCGTGTTGGAAGCAAAGATGATCAATGATTTCAAAAGGAAATTGGTTAGGCACTTCAGAGAATTAAATCTGCAGGACCACGGAGATAGAGCGGGGGAATGGGGCTGACTGGATTGCTGTACAGAGAGATGGCAGGGACAAAATGGGCCAAATGTTCTCCGACTGTACCATTATAATTTTATGACTATGATTCTCAGCAGAGAATACAAATCCTGGGGTCAATCTGCAAAGGAGAAGCAAAATGGTGCCCAGGTGATGTGCATTATTCACAGATTGAAAGAAAGTTGAGCATAATAATTTGTTTTAATTTCTCAAGTCTTTACCTTGCTGTTCTTCAAAGTTGCTGGCGTCAGGCATTTATCCACAGGATAAGGGAAAATGTAGAAATCATAGAACCCGTACAGTGCAGACAGAAGGAGGCCATTCGGCCCATTGACTACACTGACCCTCTGTGAAAGAGTACCCTACCGAGGCTCACTCCCCAACCTACCCCTGTAACAAACCCTACAACTCCACCTAACCTTTGGATACTAAGGGGCAATTTAGAATGGCCAAACCACCCAACAGGCACATCTTTGTACTGCGGGAGGAAACAGGAGTACACGGAGGAAACCCACACAGACACTGGGAGAACGTGCAAACACCACATAAACTGTGACCCAAGGTGGAAATCAAACCCGTGTCCCTAGTATTGTGAGGCAGCAGTGCTAACTACTGTGCCATCGTGCTGCCAGAGGCTTCAGCAGAATGCGCCATGGAATCTTGGCAGACCTTGACAGACAAAATACATTGGTTACAAAATGTAACAGTTACCTGTCTAAATCTGAAAGTGGACACAACTAGGTTGCAAATAGAACAGTGGGGGTTGGTGGGGGGGGGGGGGGGGGGGGGAGGCTTTCTGATATCACTTTGTCCTGTTTTGGAAAAATGCTTTCTTTCCTCCCAAAATTCCCAAAACACATCTGCACTTCATCAGGCATAAAACGTGCCATATCCAAATGCAAATGGACAGCACTTAAAAAACAAGTTTAAAAATATTCCTTGATCTATTGAAGGGTGGTGAAAAATAATCAACAGGCAATTGGAGAGGGTTGTGTTAAGTGCGTTTGACTAATTGAATTGATTTTTTTTGCTGAGGTAATGGAGACGGTTGACAAAGGAAAACAATGTATGTTGTCTATTTTAAAAACATGTTCGACAGAGTACCACATAAAAGACTGGTTAACAAAACTGAAGCTCTTTGAAAAGAAGGGTCGGCATCAGTGAAGTTAAAAAAATTGGCTTAAAGACGGAAAACAGCAAGCTGTGGTAAATGGCTGATTATCAGACTGGAAGGCGTTAGACAGTGGTGTTCCCCAAGGTTCAGAGTTAGGACCACCACTTTTTTGATTTATATAAATGACTGGAATAGTGGAAGAATGGCTAGAATTTCAAAATTTGTTGATGATGCCATGAGCTGAATTTTCATCCTCGAGGCAGGTAGCGGGATCAGGAAAATTCACGGTTTGTGGAGAGAGTGCCAGGAAAGACAGGATTTTCTCTGAGGGGAGGGTGTGGGTTGCAGTAGGGCAAGCAGGCCCTAGGAACTGTTCTGAGGCAGCCATAGGGGCTCAAAGGAGCCTAAGTGGGTCTATTTAAAAGGCTGTCTCGGTGCTTAATCCCATTTATAATGAAAAAGTGCGGCTGTCTAGCCCTTAGCCCTCACAACCCCTCAGTCCCACACACCCCCTATGCCCCATCCATGCCACCTCATGCTCTTCCACCATTTTCTTTTACACATCTCTTATCACTATGGGGATCGTTGGTTCTATACAGTATATAGAGAGTGAATGGGCCTGGGTGTACCAGAGCTTGGTACTTGGGTGATGAGGAGACATAAGGCGTGAGTGGACAGCATACCTCGGCACGAGGAGGGCATTTTAAATGTACCTTTGAAAGCGTTGTCTCATGCAAGCTATGGTTCACAATATCTCTGAGGTGTTGTGAACCATGACTCTTTGAAAAGCTGCCTGGCTGCATGAAAATTGTTGAGGACTAGGACATACCTATCCCTGTGTAGAAACTGGCTGTGTGGGACTGCAGGGTGCATGTGGGCACATGATCTAAAACAACCTGCACACTTAAAAGTGGCACATTGGCACAGTGGTTATCACTGCTGCCTCACAGCACCAGGGACTCAGGTTTAATTTAGACCTTGGATGACTGTCTGGGTGCAATTTGCATGTTCTCCTCATTTCTGCGTGGGTTTCCTGAGGGTGCTCTGGTTTCCTCCCATAGTCCAAAGATGTGCTTGTTAGGTGGATTAGCCATGATCGGTGGGCGGGGTTATGGGGATAGGGCTTTGGAGTGGGCCTAGGTTGAGGCTCTTTTGGAGTGTCGGTGCAGGTGCAGTGGGCCAAATAGTCTCCTTCTGCGCTACAAAACCTTTTTATAAAGACTCTATTAAAAATCGGAAATCCAGGGAATGGGTCACCATTTTAACCCCTCCACGGAATCTGCCTGACTCCATGAAAATCCAACTCCATGTGACTTTGTGGCAAACATCTCAAAAGACCGGAACTGTTTTTAAAATAAAATGTGCAGGAACAATCACAGGACCACGATTTAGTTTTAACAACAAGAAAAGAAAATATTAAACATGAAAAGTTGGATTATCATCCTTTACTCCCTCGTTATTTTGATAAATATGTACTGATTTTAAGATTAACATGGATTACAAAGTACATCTTAAACTAGAATAATCTCCTTAACACAAATAGTTCCTTTTAAGCATGCAAGGGGACTGTGGTCAATATACACTCCATTCTGAACCCAAGTTAGTGGCTATGGTTTTCTCCTCAGAATCCTCCCAAATGATTGTCACAAGAGAGTTTCCTGATGTGGGGCGAAAATCTCCGCGGACCGACGTGACGCCCATTTCCGGCGGGAAAAAGCGGTGTGCATGACTCCGGCGTCCGGGCCTTCTTTTAAGCCGTTAATCTCCGTTCCCGGAAGGGCCAGCAGCGGACTGACGCGATAGGCGTCAGTTTCTCCAGCTGCGGAAGTGGCGAGTCCCGGCGTTTGTGTGGTGGGGGAGAGAGAGAGACCCAGTGGGGTGGGGGGGGGGGGAGGAGAAGAGCGACCCGGCATGATTGGGGAGGGGGGGGGGGGGGAGGAGAAGAGCGACCCGGCATGATTGGGGGGGGGGAAGGAGAAGAGCGACCCGGCATGGGGGGGGGGGGGAGGAGAAGAGCGAGCCGGCATGGGGGGGGGGGGGGGGGAGGAGAGAGACGGACCGGCATTGGGGGGGGGGAGGAGAGAGACAGACCCGGCATCGGGGGGGGGGTTGCGGCATCGGGGGGGGGGGTTGCAGCATCGGAGTGGTTGGCGGCATCGGGGGGGGGTGCGGCATCGGGGGGGGGGGTTGCGGCATTCCGGGGGGGGTGCGGCATGGGGGGGGTGTTGCGGCATCGGGGGGGGTTGGGCATGGGGGGGTGGTTGCGGACATCGGGGGGGTTGCGGCATCGGGGGGGTGCGGCATCGGGGGGTTGCGGCATCGGGGGGGGGGGTTTTGGGGGCAGCGGCGTGCAGAGAGGGGGGGCGACGGATGCCCGGGGCCAACGCACCGTCGCCCCCCCTCTGTACGCCGCTACCCCCTACCCCAACCACCCCCCCCTCACCACCCCTACCTCCCTCCAACGCCCCTACCCCCCTCCCCACCACCCCTACCCCCCTCCAACGCCGCCCCCCCCATCTCTCGCAATGCCGCAACCCCCCCCCCTCTCAACGCCGGGTCCCCCCCCCTCAACGCCGGTACCCACACCCCGTCCCCCTCCCTCTGAAGGCCGGTACCCACACCCCCCCCCTCCTTCTTCCTCCCCCCTTCCTTCCTCCTCCCCCCCTTCCTTCCTCATTAGTGGGGGGGGGGGGTGCGGCATTGCGAGAGATGGGGGGGCGGCGTTGGAGGGTGGTAGGGGTGGTGGGGAGGGGGGTAGGGGTGGTGGGGAGGGGGGTAGGGGCGTTGGAGGGAGGTAGGGGTGGTGAGGGGGGGGTGGTTGGGGTAGGGGGCAGCGGCATACAGAGGGGGGGGCGACGGTGCGTTGGCCCCGGGCATCCGTCGCCCCCCCTCTCTGCACGCCGCTGCCCCCAAACCCACCCCCCCTGGTGCCGCAAACCCCCCCCCGATGCCGCAACCCACTCCCCCCAATGCCGCAAACCCCCCCATGCCGCAACCCACCCCCCCCCATGCCGCAACCCAACCCCCCCGATGCCGCAAACCCCCCCATGCCGCAACCCACCCCCCCATGCCGCAACCCACCCCCCCCGATGCCGCAACCCCCCCCCCCCCGATGCCGCAACCCCCCCCCCGATGCCGCAAACCCCCCCCGATGCCGCAACCCACCCCCCCGATGCCGCAACCCCCCCCGATGCCGCAAAACCCCCCCATGCCGCAACCCACCCCCCCATCCATCCCCCCCCCCCCCCCCCATCCATCCCCCCCCACCCCCTCCCATCCATCCCCCCCCACCCCACCCATCCATCCCCCCCCCCCCCCCATCCCCCCCCCATCCATCCCCCCCCAATCTACCGGCACTAAAGTAATTGATTGATCTCTCTACTCCCAACACCCCAACCCACTACCCCCCACCCTACCCCATCCCCCCTACCTCCCCACCCCTCTCTCCCCCTACCTCCTCCCCATCCCCTATCCCCCCACCGCCCCCCCACCGCTCCCCACCGCGCTCCAATGCCTCCAATGCCTCCTCTACCGCGCCCCCCACCGCTCCCCACCGCTCCCCCCACCGCTCCCCCCACCGCTCCCCCCACCGCTCCCCCCACCGCTCCCCACCACGCTCCAATGCCTCCAATGCCTCCTCTACCGTGCCCCCCACCGCTCCCCACCACGCCCCACCGTGCTCCAATGCCTCCTCTACCGTGCCCCCCACCGCCCCCCCACCGCGCTCCAATGCCTCCTCTACCGTGCCCCCCACCGCTCCCCCCACCGCTCCCCACCGCGCTCCAATGGCTCCAATGCCTACTCTACCGTGCCCCCCACCGCTCCCCCCACCACTCCCCACCGCGCTCCAATGCCTCCAATGCCTCCTCTACCGCGCCCCCCACCGCGCTCCAATGCCTCCTCTACCGCGCCCCCCACCGCTCCCCCCACCGCGCTCCAATGCCTCCTCTACCGTGCCCCCCACCGCCCCCCCCACCGCTCCCCCCACCGCGCTCCAATGCCGCTACCCACCCCACGCGCATTCGCCCCCCCGTCACTGAACGGCGTCAACCATCATCAATGGTTGACGCCGTTTTAAAGCAAGCCACGTCGGCGGGACTTCGGCCCATCCGGGCCGGAGATTTGTGGACACTAAAAAAAAAATGAAATCTCGCCGGCGCCAGCTGTTTTCAGAGGCTGCCGGCGGGATTTGCACAACGCCGGTTTTTGGCCGGTGGGAGATTTAAAAACCCTGCGGGAGCGGGAATAACGCCGCTGCCGGCCGATTCTCTGACCCTGGGTGGGGTCGGAGAATCCCGCCCCAGTTACGTACTCTGGGATAACACAGACTGCAACCCGATGCAGCTTTGACCAAAAGACGCTCCAGACGTTGAAGAAAGTTCAAGGTGATTTATTGAACCATCAGTACCGTTCTCTATGTGTTTGGCTCTCCTGCTAATCTTGCTATAGTAACTCAGTCTAACTAAACAGTCTGCTCTAAGGTGGATGTGATGCTTCTGATCTGCCCCTGTCCTTCTCTCTAAGTATCTGTCTGTGGAAAGAGACAGATCATGTGTGCCCTGTCCTTTTATATGGGTTGCCCCCTTGTGGTAGTGTCACCTCTGGGTGTCTTGACTGCCCATTGGTTGTGTCCTATTCGATGTGTTCATTAGCTGTATGTCTGCATGTCATGACAGCTCCGGTGCTCCCTCTAATGTTTACTTAGTTGTAATGTATTTATATTAACCCCTTGTATATTTACAGTGATGCATTTCACCACATTTCCAAACTTCATTCGCTAAAACACGCTTTAAAATCTTCTCTCATAATAATCATCATCATCATCTTTATCATCACAAGTAGCCTTACATTAACACTGCAATGAAGTTACTCTGAAAAGGCCCTAGTCGCCACATTCTGGCGCCTGTTCGGGAGTGAGAATTCAGAATGTTGAATTCACCTAACAGCACGTCTTTTGGGACTTGTGGGAGGAAACCGGAGCACCCGGAGGAAACCCCCAGACTTGGGGAGAATGGACTCCGCACAGACAGTGACCCAAGCTGGGAATCAAACTTGAGGCCCATGCGCTGTGAAGCAGCAAAGCTAACCACTGTGCCACCTTAATAATGCTTTCCCTTAAAGATTTGTATTCCAAGGTTTTCCAAATGAAACTTTTAAGCAAAGCTTCCACTCCACTTTTAACAGGTGTTCCAATCCAGAATTTTACACCAACTCCTTTTAGGATGGCCCTGTCTTGTTGGCTGTACAAGCTGTTCACAATTGCTTTAACTCTTAATTAAAATGACATCAAACCCTTCAATTATCTCTGAAGTTTGCTGTCCCACTTTAAATCTAATTGTGGCAATTGTCTCTTTAACTCAGAACACTTATTTTACTCTGCCTTGAAATCTCCTGAAGAACACCTTGGTCTCGGTTCTCTTATCTTCAGGTGTCTCAAACATTCTTTTTGCCCCGAATTCCCTGGCTATTTAGATTGTATCGTGTACCTTAGGATCTCTTTGCAACTCCCGTCCTGTCCAATCTTTCTTCTGGCAGAGTTGAGAGACAATCCCTCCCTGAGTTCCTGTCTCAAACTGCCCTGGCTTCCAGTTTAAACTAAGAACACAGGAAAACTCTTCCCTCCGGAAGTGGCCCCTTTTTGTTAAGCACCTACTTACTTCTATTTAATCTTCACGCAGTCACCCTCCTGAAGCACAATAGAAATATAGCTCGAATTTAACCAACCCCACATATAAAAACACCTTTGTCCAACAAGAATCTAATTATATTTTTTACCCTTCCATGCACATAGCATTAGATTAAACCCACTTAAACTGTACCTTGTTGCTAATGTTTACAAATATTAATCTTTTAAAACTACCTTTATTTTCCTAACGAGGTGTTCGGCACAAAAGCAGGTAAATTATTCTAATCCTGTGTGAAGGTCTGGTTCGGCCACAATGAGAGCATTGTGGCCCACTTCTGGTCAACATACTTTAGGAAGGATGTGAGGATTATTAAGAGGGTGCAGGGGTGATTTACCAGAACAGTTTGAGGTTTGAGGGATTTTGGCTGCAAAGATAGGCTGGAGAAATTGAGTTTGTTCTCCTTGGCACAGAGACGATTGAGGGAAGATTTGATAGAGCTGTGCAAGATTATGACATATTTAGACAATGTAGACAAAGAAAATCTATTCTCCTTTATTACTTGGAAGGCACAAGTCTAGGCGGAGTAGTGGGACAAAGGGATCTTAGAGTACGCTAATCACTCAGCATTGCTTCACAGGTTAGCAAAGGCTTAAAAATTAACAAACCAAGGCTTTATTTCTTGAGGAATAGAATTCAAATGAAGCTATGCTCAACCTGTATGGAACCATGGTTAGATCAAACTTACAGCCAATGCAGTGCAGTTCCTTTGGCCATCCATATTATAAAAAGAATATCAGACACTGGAGAGGGGGCAGAGATGATGTACAAGGATGATACCAGAAATGCATGGGTATAGCAGGAAAGGATTGACAGGCCCTTCGGAAAGGAAGGCTTAAGGGTTACCTGATAGAAACCCTTAGAATTATGAAAGGTTTTGATAGAGTGGACACAGGATGAATGTACAATTTTTCTGAGGGAAACCTTCGCTCGAGACCACCAATATAAGATAGTCACCAAGAAATCCGATCGGGAATTAAAAAATATATATATTTACACAAAGTATGGTGAGAACGTACAACTTACTACCACAGGGAATGTTTGAAGTAAATAGTATAGATGCATTCAAGGGGAAGCTAGATTAGCATATGAAAGAAAAGGGAAGAGCTGGTTACAATGGATGTTTTCGATGAGAAAACATGGGAGGAAGTTTGAGTTGAACATGAACACAGGTATAAACTACTAGGCTGGTTTAACACAGTGGGTTAAACAGCTGGCTTGTAATGCAGAATAAGGCAGCAGCGCAGGTTCAATTTCCGTAACGGCCTCCCCGAACAGGCGCCGGAATGTGGCGACTAGGGGCTTTTCACAGTAACTTCATTGAAGCCTACTCGTGACAATAAGCGATTATTATTATGATGTCCTATCTAATCCTACATAATTGGCTCATATTATAAGCACATGTTAAGGAATGGGTTAAGAAACATTCCAATTTGATGTCTCATTGATCCAATAATTGGCACTGATATGTAAAGAGGCTACAGCTGGCCTTGGAGGCATGTGATGTGATCATAGAGTTTGGTGCTGAATGTGTTCAAAGGAAAAAATCAACGGGCGGGATTCTCCAACCCCGGCCGGGTCGGAGAATTGGCAGTGGGGGGGGGGAGGCGTGAATCCCACCCCGCTGCTCCGACGGCGGCTGCCGAATTCTCCGGTGCTGGTTTTCGGGTGGGGGCGGGGTTCACGCTGCGCTGGTCGGGGGCCATTGACAGCAGCTCGCCCCCTGGCAATTCTCTGGGCCCCCATGGTGGCATGGCCCGCGATCGGGGCCTATCGATCTGCGGGCTGGCCTGTGTTGTGGGGGCACTCTTTCCCTCCGCGCCGGCCATGGCAGAGTCCTCTGGTTCAGGTCACCCGGAAGTTGCGGAATCCTCTGCACTTCCGGGGTTAGACTGGCGGTGGAGGCGTTGGCGTTGCGCCAACTGGCGCCGAAGGTTCGCCATGGTCCCCCGCATGCACAGAAACACCGGCGTGTTCTGACGCATGCTGAAGAACATGCTGGCGGTTCTGCACATGAGCCAGAACACGGCAGTGGTTCTGCGCATGTGCGGGACCATGGCGAACCTTCGCTGTCAGTTGGCGTGGCGCCATCCCCTCCAGCACCAGCCTAGCCCCGGAAGTGTGGAGGATTCCGCAACTTCCGGGTGGCCTGACGCCGGAGTGGTTCACGCCATTCTTGGCGCTAGCGTCGGGCCATTCCGCTGATTGCGGGAGAATCCCGCCCAAGGTGTTTGGGAAAAGGAGCAGAACTCTTGACTCTTTACCCATCAGCAGCCAGAGGCTAACAGCACAAGGGGAACTGAATTGAAGGTTTTGCACATTCTCGCCATGTCTGCGTGGATTTCCTCCGGGTGCTCTGGTTTCCTCCCACAGTCCAAAGATGTGGAGGCTAGGTGGATTGGCATTGCTAAATTTCCCCTTTGTGTCCAAAGGGTCAGGTGGGGTTACTGGGTTACAGGGATAGGGTAGGGGCTTGGGCCATGGGTCATGGTAGGGTGCTCTTTCAATGGGTCGGTGCAGACTCAATGGGCCAAACGTCCTCCTTCTGTACGATAGTGATTCTATGATTTCCAAAGAAAATTGGATGGACACTCGAGGAAAATACACCTGCGGGTGTAGAGGTAGGGCAGGGCAATGGGACTGAGTGGATTGCTCAACAGAGATCTAGCAGAGGTTTGTGAGGTTGAATATGGCTTTCCATGCCATACGGTGCACTTTAGTTCAGCTGAAAATGGATTTATCACCAAAAATAAACATCTCATATCAGTGTCAATCCATCTGCCATGAGCAACCCGATTTGGAATTACTGAAAACAACTTCAAAAAATATGCCGTACCATTTTCTGAGTTGTACCGTGGAACAGGAGAGGGTTTCTGGGAAATTAGAAAATTATATTGAAAAGCTGTTACCTTGTGTCTATTAGTGTTCATCTGCACAAAAGTACCTGCTTAATTTTTAAAGACTCCACAAAGGCCCATCAAAGAGCCCAATTAGCAAATATTCCCAATGGTGATTAATTTAGCATTAAAAGGATTGAAAAGCAGTCCTTCGACGAGGTATTTTCATTTGATTTAAATTGTTGAAGTCAGCACAATGGAGCTGTCGCACAAGTCTTGAGACACCGAAGGGAGCCATTAAAGAATTTTATCCTGCCTCCAAGTGACAAGTCTGCATACCTGTCAAACGTGAACCAAAACCCATCGCCGAAAAGTTTAAACCAATTAATTCAGAGATTTTGTCATCTCCATTCACAGTTGTCTCAATTTTTCCTTTAAAGCAAATAGCATTGGAAGGGGCAGCCCAAATCTTGTTGCACAGATCAGAGCGGCATTGCTTCTTTTCTTCACATACTCAGAGAGTTCATCGAATTTACAGTGCAGAAGAAAGCCATTTGGTCCATCAAGTCTGCACAGGCCATTGGAAAGAGCACCCTACTTCAGCCTATCCCCGTAACCCAGTAAACTGACCTACCCTTTTGGACACTAAATGGCAATTTAGCATGGCCAATCCACCTAACCTGCACATCTTTGGACTGTGGGAGGAAACCGGAGCACCCGGAGGAAACCCACACAGAGACGGGGATAAAGTGCAAACTCCACGCAGTCACCCAAGGCCGGAATTGAACCTGGGACCCTGAAGCTGTGAGGTAGCAGTGCTAATCATTATGCCACTGTGCCACCCTTTAGTCGTTTAGAACAAAGAGATATATTTAATAATAATAATCTTTATTAGTGTCAAAAGTAGGCTTACATTAACACTGCAATGACGTTACTGTGAAAATCCCCTAGTCGCCACATTCTGGCGCCTGATCGGGTACAGAGAGGCAGAATTCAGAATGTCCAATTCACCTAACAAGTACGTCTTTCGGGACTTGTGGGAGGAAACAGGAGCGCCCGGAGGAAACCCACACAGCCACCGTGAGAACGTGCAGACTCTGCAGAGACAGTGACCCAAGCAGGAATTTCAACCCGGGTTCCTGGCGGTGTGAAGCAACAGTGCTAACCACTATCGTGTCACCCCCAAGCTTGCATTGCAACTTTGAAAGAGCAAAGCATCCCAAAGATGCTTCATGAGGTGGGAGAGGAGTAATAAACACCAAAAAAGAAGTTAAACAATTTGGATAAGTAATTTAAACAAGGCGAAAGAAGCAGATTTTGTGAAGGTTTCTGAACCTACAAAGATATGCAGCAAGTTGGAGTGCTTTTGGAAAAATGCAGAGTTTACAGAAACGAGAGTTAAGACTCTGCCCCCTAATGGTGGCGTTGATGGAGCGGTGTCACACTCATAACTGAAAGAGTGGGGGCTACAAGCTGGTCATAAGGGTAGCAAAGTTTAAAATGATCAAAAGGCTAAAGTTATTTATGAATGGGGATGAGTATATTCAAATGAATGCGCTGCTGGTATCAAGAATTCATTCTGCAATGTCATCGACTGTGCAAAACATTCATTTACCCTGACAATATCACGGGTGGCTCTAAGAGGTTTTAATCTTGGAGAAATAGTTTCAGCAATTCACCAAAAGACACAAATTCACCACATAGCCAGTAGAAATATATTCCATCAACATAATCAAATATTAACATGTATTGATGTTCCTCCAAAGATAGAGGGGACAGCAGTGCATCTCCCGAGAAAGAGGGAGCACCCGGCAGAAGAGAGAGTGCAAAACAGCAAGCCAGGGTGGGGGCAGGGGGCGAGAGGAAAGGGGAGGGGTAGGCAAGGGGGAATCAACAGGGGAGCGGGGAAAGAGAAGGGGGAACTGCATCAACAGAGGAGCATGGGGGGGGTGGGGGTTGAGGAATAGATAGGGGAGGAGACGGGGAGGAACAAATTCTGCTTATGGAGTGTGGGTCATACAGGTCCTTCTCACCCCAGAACACTGATACCAAAGTCTTGGCGAAGGCTCACATGAAGTGACTGGAGAGTTGTTTGCCAGAAGTAATGGTGAAAGATCAGACTGGGTTTGTCAAGCACAGACAGATAACGGTGAACATCAGACACTTGCTGAACGTGGTTATGACTCCACCCGAGGAGGAGATACCAGAAGTGATCATCATCCTGGACATAGAGAAAGCCTTCAACAGAGTCAAATGGAGGTACCACATGGAGGTACTGGAACGGTTTGGGCCAGGGTTCATCTCGTGCATGAAACTGCTGTATAACGCTCCCATGGTGAACGTGCAGACGAACACCAGCAGATCTGGCTACTTCCGGCTGCACAGAGGCACGAGGCAAGGATGCCCATTGTCCCCACTGCTAACCGCCCTGGCATTCGAGCCACTAGCTATCGCTCTCAATTCAGCGAAGGGATGGAGTAGCATCCAGAGGGGAGACAGAGAGCTCAGAATCTCACTCTATGCGGATGACCTGCTCCTCTACATCTCAAACCCCCTAGCCAGCATGGTAAAGATGATGGAATCCTGAGGAAATTCGGTGCCATCTCGGGATACAAACTTAACCTGAGCAAGAAAACCTCCTGGTGAATCCCCAGCAGGGGAGAAACAGAGCTGAGAATCCTACCTTTCAAACTGGCCCAATCCAAGTTCCAATACCTCGGTATCCCAATAGCCCATGACTGGGCACAGCTCCATACTGGAACCTGTCTAGCCTAGTAGACGAGGTAAAGAGAGACCTACGGAGGTGGCACTCGCTCCGCTCTCGCTGGTGGGAAGAATGCAGATAATAAAAATTAACTTGCTGTCAAGGTTCCTCTTCCTATTCCGAGCTCTCCCGATCTTCATCGCCAAAGCCTTCTTCACAAAGGTAGATAAGTTAATTATGGTGTTTGTGTCAGCTGGAAAGAACCCAGGATCCTCAAAAGTATCCTACAATGAAGGTGGAACATGAGGGGCTTGGCTCTGATGAACCTCTTATTCTACCATTGGGCAGCAAATGTAGTCAGGGTGCAGGGATGGCTGGGAGAACCAGAGGCAGAATGGATGCAGTTGGAGGAGACATCCTGTCTTGGGACATCCCGCCGAGTACTGGCCACCGCCCCATACATACTCCTCCCAGCCAGGTATTCGAGGAGCCCGGTGGTGGTGGCCACGCAAAGGACCAGAACCAGCTCAGACACACCTTCAAACATGGTGACATGTCTGCTGCTGCCACAATCTGCAGAAACCATGGGCGGGTTTCTCCGTCCCGCCGCGCCAGATTTCTGATTCAGCACGACGCCGGGATGCTCCGTTTCACCGGCCGGTCAATGGGGTTTCCCATTGTGGGACAGCCCTGCGCCGTCGAGGAACCCCCCGGGCTGCCGGCAAAATGGAGCATCCTGACGGCGGAGAATTCAGCTCCATTGATTCATCCTGGCAAAAATAGAGGCTACCTACAAAACGTGGCGAAAAGATCAAGGAGTGCTGACTGTAAGGGACCTGGGATGTAAATGGTAAAGTACCAACCGTGGGGGAACTAACAGAGATCTCCAGCTCCCTAAAGGAAACAAGCTTTGATACGTGCAACTGAGGAACTTCTTCTAAAGGAGACCATCATGATCCCCCATCTACCCCTCGCTGGATGAAACACGAGAAAGATGGGAGGAGGAACTAGGCAAGGAGATAGGGGAAGGATTCTGGATCGAGGCACTACATAGGGTGAACTCTACCACCTCATGCACAGGGCTGAGCCTAACGCAGCTAAAAGTGATGCACAGGGTGCACCTGACCAGGCCACGCATGAGCGGGTTCTTCCCAGAGGTGGAGGATGTCAAATGGTGCCAGGGAGGTCCGGCCAACCACACCCATATATTCTGGTCCTGCCCCAATCTTGTCTGGTTCTGGGCCACTTTTTTTGAGGCCATGTCCAGGGTGGTAGGGATGAAGGTGGAGCCATGTCCCTTGGAGGTAATCTTTGGGGTGTTGATTCATGGAGATGGGGCCGATGCCCTGGCTTTCACCTCCCTGATTGCCCAGCGGAGATTCCAGCTTGGATGGAGACTGGTGGTCCAACCTGGTGGAATTCCTGAAACTGGAGAAAATAAAATTCGGCCTCAGGGAGTTGAAGAATGGCTTCTACTACACATGGAGGCAATTTACCAGCATCTTTGAGCACCTCTTTGTGACCAGCAACTACGTTTGGTGGGGGTGGGGGGGGGGGGGGATGAACGAGAGGGGGGAAAAGGAGGGGGGGAAAGAGAATGGGGAATGGGTAGTGCAGGTCCCACCGTACATCCCCTAATACAGGTGCACAGTGGTTCACCACAATGCTACCCGCTGGGACTATTCCCCCCACCCCCCCCCCCCTCCCCCCCACAGGTGACACCATTGGGGAATGGGGTTTCATTAGTTTCTTTAAACCATAAAGTTTCCATGCGGGACCTAATCCGCTAATATAGACCGCACCAGCAAAATGTATAAGTGTACAGTTTAACCGCATAGTGTCTAAAATGGGTTAAAAGATGTAAAATGCTTATTTCTGTTACCGTGGCTATTTCTGTGTTTTGTATTTGTTATTAATATTAATTCTGTGATTTTTTTTCTCTTGGTAGAGATTATTGTACAGTTGGAGTATGTGTTTGATAGTTCTATCTATCATAAATTGAAAACCTTTCAATAAAAGTATTTGTTTTTTTATTAATTTCCCTCCAATCTGGGCATCACATTTTGGAATAAGGCTCAAGCAAAACGTCTGCTGAAAGATAGTTCTAATTTTATTGTGGAGAAGGTGTCATGATCAGTCAGCCTGTAAAACAGAATAATTTCAATAACAAAGCTAAGTTTGAAAGCCTGGGTCAACACGCCAATGTCGAGTTATGTATCTGCTTCAAGGACACCTCATGAATGGGTAGATGTAGATAAGGGCCGGAATTCTTCGGTTGTTGCGATTAACTTTTCCCGCCGGCAGTGCACCCCCGCCTGTGGGTTCCCTGGCAGGGTGGGTAGTTACAATGGGAAATCCCATCGACAAATGACGGGAAGGTAGAATCCCGAAAATAACTGATGCAAATGCCCTTCAAGGATGTGGGTAAACCACTGTTACACCTGTATTAGGTGATGTAAGGTAGGGCCTGTACGACAGGTCCGCCAGTAGCCCCTGCTTACTGGCTCCGCCCAGTAGGAGGAGCGTGTCCTTTATTCAGCAGCCATTTCGCCAGCTGCTGTGGGAGGCCACACATCTTACTGCAATAAAGCCACAGTTGTATCCAACCTTAGTCTTTGTGCAATTGATCGTGTATCAAAGGAGAAGGTAGTTAGTTCAGATAGGCCGGTTTAGCTCAGTTGGCTTTACAGCTGGTTTGTGATGCCGAGCGAGACCAAGAATTCAATTCCTGTACCGGCGGAGGTTATTCATGAAAGCGTCGCTTTCTTAACCTTGCCCTTCACCTGAGGTGTGGTGATCCTGAGGTTAAATATTTTTTTTAATTTTAGTGCACCCAATTCATTTTTTCCAATTAAGAGGCAATTTAGTATGGCCAACCCACCTACCCTGCACATCTTTGGGTTGTGGGGGCAAAACCCACGCAAACACAGGGAGAATGTGCAAACTCCACATGGACAGTGACCCAGAGCCGGGATCGAACCTGGGACCTCAACGCCATGAAGCAAAAATGCTAACCACTGCGCCACTGTGCTGCCCCTGATCCTGAGTTTAAATAACCACCCGTCAGCTCTCCCCTGAAAGGGGAAAGCAGCCTTTGGTCTTCTAGGGCTATGGCAAATTTAGAAAGTACATGAGGGAGGAAAGAATAGAAGGATATGCAGATGAATTAGGGTCTTTATTCTGCATATGAAGAATAAAGACTGATGTAGAATTTATTGCAAAACTGGTATATGTAATTCCCTGTAGGAATTTTATTCTCTCATCTGAATAAGTATGCTGCATGAATAATGTGCATGTCAACTTATTTGTACAATTGTTTCCTGAAATATAGGTCACTATTTCGAGCTACCATACTGGTAAAATCACAAAAACTACAGACATAATAATAATCTTTATTGTCACAAGTAGGTTTACATTAACACTGCAATGAAGTTACTGGGGAAAGCCCCTAATCGCTACATTCCGGCGCCTGTTCTGGTACACAGAGGGAGAATTCTGAGTCTCCAAATTACTTATCAACATGTCTTTTGGGACATGTGGGGGGGAAACTGGAGCATCTGCAGGAAATGCACGCAGACACTGGGACAAACAGTGACCCAAGCCGGGAATCGAACCTGGGGCCCTGGCGCTGTGAAGCGACAGTGCTAGCCACTGTGCTACCATGCTGCCTGTAGGACATGACAGATCATCATAGCCTTTTCATTAGTGCACATCGGTCTAGCCCTGCACACTGATTCAATCTCTGAAGATTGCCATAAGCGCTTCACGACCACATTGGTACATTGTCCAATTGGCAGCCTTCACACTGGCACAGCATCTAAGTTCCCATATGGAATTTATGCTATCGTTGTATCCAACCTGATTCAGCCCTACACATCTGAAATCACCATTATGGCAGGTTGAAGACTGTGTCTCCACAATTAATAGAAATATAAATTGACCTGATGCTTATGTTGCAATCACTCTATATTATGTTGTGGGCCAGGGTTTAGAGAACCCCAAAGTGTATCATGGAGTTCACCTGACCCACAACTTTGAATAGATTGTGGTATGGGGAGCACACGGCCCACTCTAAAGGTGTGGTACAGCAGAAATTGATAAGTTTTTTACAGCAAAACAATGTTTATTCTATGAACTCAAGTTAACCATTTCCATTTTAAAACATAGTGAACATCTTAGCAATCATTAATTCAAATACAACTGTATCCATCTGGGATGGCCACTCACAACTAGGTACAGAGAAACTCGCAAAGCCTAGGTAAAATGGACAAGCCAAGACTCAGGCAGGCTCAGAGCCTGAAATGCATATTTGCAAGCAAGAAGTCCAGACGGTATTGAAACTCTGACCAATTAGCATTTTAATGCGGCTGATTAGCATTTGATGGCCTATCTCCACCAAAACAAAAGACTGGTACTCGAGCGACCGATACAGTCCCAGACATTTCGGCGCCATTCCCTGTTCAAGGGAAGTGTAAGCAATGGGGTCAGTGACCGCTTGGGACACGCCCAGCCATCCAGATCCCTGCCCACATATTGGTTAGGCATCGAACAGAGTGACCAGGGATCACCCAATTAGTGGGGCCCAAACTGAAGGACCACCCAAAAGAGCGTGAAAACCCCCAAGTATAAGAAGAAGAGTTCGCCACATGTTCGTCCTCTCGTGGACAGGGTACCCCGGTCACGGCCATCTCCAATTGCAGCAACACCAGAAGCAAGTACATGTTCAACGCTAGCTACCAGACGGATGAGCCTAGCTGAGCAGCAGTTACTCCTTCGGACTCGATAGATCCAGAATCGAACAGCGGCCACTGTCCTCTGACCTAAGCCGGATGCTCGAAGTTACATGCAGGTTGTCTTAGGCGATAGGTGTCGTTAACTAGTAGTGTTTATGTTGCATGACTAATTGTGTGTGTAAATAAAGTATCCTTGACCTTTGAACTAACTAACTGGTGTTTGGCTCTTTGATCAATAGCCGGTTGAACCTTGTGGTGGTATCATTTGATACCTGGCGACTCTAAGCATTAAATTACAGATAACATAGAAAGAAGGACAAACTCACTGATTTCCATAATTGGAACAGAGACACAGAAAGGACAGAGTAAAGGAGTAAAAGAAGAAAAAGGCAACACAACCCCCAAAGAATACAACACTAAGTAATCCTTAAGCTGTCCTTTTAACATCCATAAGACTTAAAAAAGTGCTTTTAACAGAAGCACATCAGGTTAAAGTCACTACTGAGAGCAGTTATTAGTTTTAAATCACCAAAGGATCGATTTACATTCTTCAGATTACAGAGAGAGACTAATATCCCTTCTGGCTGTGACTGCAGCTATCCAGCTCTGAAAATGTAACTAAAACACACCCTGCAGCAAACAGCCTAAAACGAAAGTAAAAAGCTGACAGACAGCCAAGCTCCACCCACACTCTAACATCACTGATAAACACCCATTTGTTAAAGGGACATTTCTTAAACACCCATTTCGTAAAGGTACTCTCACATGACACCTCCCCCCAAGAAAAAAAATAAATCATCAACTTCAAGATGGTTTCATTTTTCACCTTTTCACTATCCTTTAAGAAATGCACACAGTAAATATACTTTTTGTTTCAAAAAACAACGCAAGCAAACAGATATAATAATATAGTCCATTCTTGTTCTTCTTCCTCCAACTGAAATTGCTTCTGTTCATCACATTCGTGACAAAGCATCGGCTATCACGTTTTCTCGTCCTGCCAAATGTACTATTTTTAAATGAAATGGCTGTAACAATAAACTCCAGTGAAACAGCCTTGCATTATTATTCCGGAATCACTCCAAAAACATCAATGGATTATGATCAGTATATATAATGGTGTCAGAAGGATTGCTGGTCACATAAATGTGACAATGTTGCAAAGCTAGCACCAAAGTTAGCGTCTCCTTCACAATCGTTGAATACTTTTTCTGGTGAGAATTCAACATCTTTGAAAAATAACTAATAGGCCGCTCCATCCCTTCATCGTCGTCTTGTAGAAGCACCGCACCTACACCCACATCACTCGCATCAATCGCCACTTTGAATGGTTTTGTATAATTTGGGATGGCTAACACAGGAGCAGTGGTTAACACAGCCTTCAGGCCGTCAAATGCCTGTTGACACTCCGCTGTCCACTGGAATTTGTTACGCTTCTTGAGCAAGTCCGTCAGTGGAGCGACCACACTGCTGAAATTCCGTAAAAATTTCCGGCAAAATCCACTCATACCAAGAAATGGCATGATTTCCCGTCATGTCGAGGGTATCAGAAACTCCCCAATAACTTCTGTTTTCACATCGCGTGGGACCAATCGATCTGTCCGATTGTGTGGCCAAGGAAAGTGACTTGGGCTTTTCCAAATTCACTTTTGGCTAGGTTTATCACAAAACCCGCCTACTGAAGTCGTTCGAATAACTCCATCAGATGTTTTAAATATTCTTTCCATGTCGGGATGAAAATGACCAGATCATCGATGTATACCGCACAATTGGGTAATCCTGAAACGACTTTGTTAGTTAACCATTGAAATGTGGCTGGAGCGTTTTTCATGCCAAATGGCATAACTTTGAATTGGTATATACCATCTGGAGTCACAAAAGCTGAAATCTGCTTTGCCCTTTCGGCTAAAGGTGCCTGCCAGTAACCTTTAAGTAAATCCAATTTGGAAATAAAAGCTGATTGTCCCACTTTCTCAATGCAATCCTCCAAACGTGGGTTAGGAGACGAGTCCGTTCTTGTAACTGCATTAACCTTTCTATAGTCCACACACAACCATTGGGTACCGTCTGGTTTAAGCACCATCACTATGGGTGAGCTCCATTGGCTGCAACCCACTTCAATGATGCCATTTGTAAGCATACTCTCAATCTCTTTGTTAACCTGTGCCAATTTTAAAGGGTTAAGTCTGTATAGATGTTGTTTGATTGGAACAGCATTTCCCACATCTACATCATGGAAAGCCATTTTAGTACTTCCTAATTTATCTCCACAAACTTGCTCTTGTGATATCAATAACTCTTTCAGGTCAGTTCGTTTTTCCTCTGGAAGGTAACTCAACAATTTATCCCAATTTTTAAGAACATCCTCGTTTTCCAATTTAATTTGAGGTATGTCAAATTCACAGTCACCTGGATTTGTTTCGTCACTTTGAGTTAGAATCATTAAAACCTCCTTTTTCTCTCCTTCCTTTTCAAAGTACCCTTTAAGCATATTCACATGACACACTCAGTGAGTCTTCCTTCTATCTGGCGTTCTTACCATATAATTCACCTCATATAATTTCCTTTCAATTTGATAAAGTTCACAAAACCTTGCTTTTAAAGGCTCACCTACCACTAAAACTTTATCTCCACTGGCAAAACTATGAACTTTGGATTTTTTGTCCGTGACCCATTTCATCACATTTTGTGCAACTTTTAAATATTGTCTAGCCAATTCACCTGCTTTATTTAATCGTTCCCTAAAATTTGTCACGTAATCCAATAATGTAAGTTCTGAATTCACACTCTGCAATTTTTCCTGAATCAATTTAAGCGGTCCTCTTACCTCATGACCAAAAATTAGTTCACAAGGACTAAATTTGGTTGATTCATTAGGTGCATCCCTAATTGCAAATAGTACGAATGGAATTCCTTTATCCCAATCCTCTGGATAATCGTGACAATAAGCCCTCAACATTGTCTTTAATGTGTGATGCCACCTTTCTAATGCTCCCTGTGATTCTGGAGGGTACGCAGTTGATTTAAAATGTTTTATTCCTAAGCTATCCATAACTTCTTTGAATAACCTTGAGATAAAATTTGATCCTTGATTCAATTGTATTTCTGTGGATAGTCCATATCTAGAATTCAAGTAACTCCTCCACAATCTTTTTAGCTGTAATATTACGTACTGGAATGGCCTCTGGAAACCTAGTAGACACATTCATTATCGTCAAAAGATATTGATTCCTACTTTTCATTTTAGGAAGCGGTCCTACGCAATCAATTAGGATACTTGTAAAAAGTTCCTCAAATGCTGGAATGGGTATTAAGCGCACTAGTTTTATCACTGCTTGAGGTTTCCCTATCACTTGACATGTGTGACATGATTGACAAAATTTAACTACTACTTTATGTAGTCCAGGCCAATAAAATTGTTTTTGTATTTTAGCTTGAGTTTTCCTTATTCCCAAATGACCTCCCACTGGTACCTCATGTGCAACTCACAACACCTCCTTTCTGTACCCTACTGACAATACTGCTTGATGAACATCTGCCCACTTATCACCCACCTGCATATGTAAAGGTCTTCATTTTCTCATCAAGACATCACTTTTACAGTAATAACACTCTGGTATACATTCAGGTTCCTCTTCCGCATATGCTTTCTGATACATCCATTTGATTTCTACATTTTTCTGTTGTAACTCCGCCAATTTTCCTAAACTAAAAATATCTGCCTCATCCTCTACCTGTTCTTGTTCTTTTTCAACCATCTGATCAAAAATCATTTCCAATAATTGCACTTCAATGTCATCACTCTTTGATTTCTCCTCTTGTCTTAACCTGTGACTTTGCGACCTTGTTACTACACAATCCGGAAAAATCCCAGGATATTCGTCTTTCAACACTTCAGTTATTTGATTTTCCTCTGGCTTACCAACCACAATAGGCATCACTCCCACCTGCGACCCAGCTATATCATTACCCAAGATAAACTGTATTCCTGGACAAGATAGTTTCTCTATTACTCTAGTACCACTTCACCACTCTTCACTGGACTTTCCAACCTTACCTTATATAATGGAACCCTACTCCTCTCACCCTGAATTCATCATATTACCACCTTTTCTGGCAACATTCTTCCCAAACTACATAACTCCTCATCTCTTACCATTAAAGATTGACTAGCCCCCGTATCTCTTAAAATTGTGACTTCTTTACCTGCTCCTTCTAATACACATGAGTAAACTTTACCCAAATAAGTAAATTATTTAAAGAGATCTGGCACCTTCTTATCAATCATCTCTTGATCAGGCTGTACAATCTTTTGCACCTCCTTCGCTTCACTTGGGCTTTCCTTTACCACTTTAACAAACCCCACTGTCTTATCCTGTTTTACCACATCTGCCTTGCCAGTGCTTTTCTTCAACGACCAACATTGTGACTTTGCATGACTTAGTTTATTACAGTGAAAACTTTTAATTTTTCTTCCACCCTCCTGGATTTCTTTTTTAATCTGAGGTACACTCTCCTTATTATCTCCCATCAAATCACCTTTACCTTTATCACTTGAGTATTCCTCATATCCCCAGTTTCTATCTCTCACAGGCTGAAACCGATGTCGGAAACCAAGCTTTGATTTATGAACTAATTCTTATTAATCATCTGCCATTTCTGCTGCTAACCTCACAGTTTTAACCCTCTGCTCTTCCACATAAGTTCTCACTACATCAGGAATTGAATTTTTAAACTCCTCCAAAAGTATAATTTCTCTGACAGCTTCCTACGTTCGGTCTATTTTCAAAGCCCTTATCCACCTATCAAAATTACTCCGTTTGAGCCTTTCAAACTCCATGTATGTTTGATCAAATTATTTCCTTAAATTTCTAAACCTTTATCTGTAGGCTTCAGGCACGAGTTCGTCTGCACCTAAGATGGATTTTTTCACCTCCTCATACATACCAGATACCTCCTCTGGTAGTGATGCAAACACTTCAATAGCCCTACCTATCTGCTTTGTTTGAATCAGTAATACCAACATGTCCTGTGGCCATTTCATTTGTTTAGCTACCTTCTCAAATGAAATGAAAAAAGCTCTACCTCCTTCTCATCAAAGTTTGGCAATGTTTAGACATATTTAATAGATCCTCACCACGTCTTCGACTTTGATGCTCTTTCTCACTATCCTCGTTAGTATCATCCAACTGTACGTTTCCCTTTACGTCTGCCAATTTTAACTGACTGTCATGTTTCACAGCCATTTTCTGAAGTTCAAACTTTCTCTCTTTATCTTTTCCCCTGATCTGCATCTCCCTTTCTCTTTCTTTTTGTTCTGCTAGGGCTATTCTTCTCTCTCCTTTTCTTTTTCCTCTCTCTCACTTTCCCTGTCTTTTTCCGCTCTTTCGTATTCAAGCTGCTTTAATTCTTTCTCATGTCCATTTGTTTAATTTGTAACTGAATCTTTGCCATTTCCAATGAGTCAAACTGTATTTCAGGAAACTTCAAATGCTTAGCCACCGCCATAATTACCTCATCTTTTTGCATTTTGTCAGGTAATGTTAACTGCAATGTTTTTGCCAAATCTAACTGTCTGCTTTTAGTCTCTGTTCGTAAGGTATTGTGTGTGACCGTCTCCCACTCCAAGAAACTTCAGAGCCTCTGAAAGAGCCATTGTCCACAACACACTCCCTACTTCAACTGAAATACCACAGCTGAAAAGCAACCACAATATGCTCACCCCCTCACTGTCTTCTTCACTAAGTTCACTAAGCCAATTCAATAGATAGACTTTTATCCCCCTCGAGCCCCCAATTTGTTATGATCCAGGGTTTATAGAACCCCAAAGTGTATCATGGAGTTCATCTGACCACAACTTTTAATAGATTGTGGTATAGGGAGCACACGGCCCACTCTACAGGTGTACAGGTGTGGGACAGCAGAAATGGAAAAGTATTTTTTAAAGCAAAACAATGTTTATTCTATGAACTCAAGTTAACCTTTTTAAAACATAGTGAACATCTTTGCAACCGTTAATTCAAATACAACCCCCAAAGAATACAACACTAAGTAATCCTTAAGCTGTCCTTTTAACATCCATAAGACTTAAAAAATATTTTTTTAACAGAAGCACATCAGGTTAAAGTCACTGCTGAGAGCAGTTATTAGTTTTAAATCACCAAAGGATCGATTTACATCCTTTAGATTACAGAGAGAGAGACTGATAGCCCTTCTGGCTGTGACTTCAGCTATCCAGCTCTGAAAACGAAACTAAAACACACCCTGCAGCAAACAGCCCAAAATAAAAGTAAAAAGCTGACAGACAGCCAAGCTCCACCCACACTCAGACATCACTGATAAACACCCATTTCTTAAAGGTACATTTCTTGAACACCCATTTCTTAAAGATACTCGCACATGACAATTAGACCAATGGTTCAACAATAATTATTGTTGACTCCACTTTGTTTCTTGGCTGTGAACATCTCTTTCTTCTTGACTGGTGGCTTCTATAACCCTTGGCAAATTCTGGTTGCTGTAGTAACATATGTGAAAATTGCACCCGGCTTCAGTTTATTTAATTGATTTAAAACATGTTTGATTCATACCCAAGATGTTTAAATAGTTATTGGCTTCACCTTGATGTTCCCAGGCCTGGGAATCTTGAGGATGATACAAGTACTGAGAATCTTGAGGATGATACAAGTACTGAGTGATTTACATACTTACTTAACAAACAAAGCATGGCAAAAAACTTCCTAAGGCAACTTAATTGATGCAGATTGATCCACGCTGACCCTTTGAATCAGACTAACTTAGCTCATCCCCCTCTATTAACGAAATGAATAGAAACTGAACAATCACAGACTTGCAACAAATAATAGGCCACAAACATTTAGGCACTTTAATTAATTGGAGTTACAATTTCATTAAAATTGTGAAACCTTTCCGATAACCTTTTGGTGTTCTCAATTCTCTTGACTATTCCCCACTCTCTCTCCCACTCATGGAAAGTGATGAAAAGCATTTGTGCAACACAAGACCTGCAGGAAATTCAGTACTCCATTAGACAGTTGAGATCGAGTGATGTTGAAATGCTTTCACTTATAGAATCGAAACTTTACTTCTACTTGACTGCAGCATAAAGTTTAATTGCATGGCTCTAAAGAGGATTCAGGAGCAAAGCGGTTCAATCAAGGTTTATGGCATACGGACAAGCAGCAGTCAGACATGTGCCTTTCTTTTGATTGATCAACAGGAAGCACTTTTCATTCCTACAGCCATCTCTGCGAACATCTCTATTTTCATCAACTCTCTTATCAGCAGGACCAATTATAGCCACGGAATGGAACACTACATTAGACCTGATGGATTCATTTCCCAATCGTGAATGCAGTTTGGAATTTAGATGGAATTAATTTGGTTTTCTGGAATTAAGTATGATTTTGACACACTGGTTATAAGATGGAGGTTGTAATGTATGACTACATGGAATAAGGACAATTCCTATGATTATTTACATTTTGTAAAGTGCTGCACCCACCTGTCAGGTCCTCAGTCTATCTTTAATTCCTGCATCATAAAAGGTTGAAAGTAGTTTTTCACTGCAGGTACACTAGGGATGGGCAGAATCATTTGATGAAGATTGTTCTGCTTTTTAATGTTACAAAAGGGCATCATTATCTGTTAAGATTGAAAATAAAAACACCACAGGTCAACTCTTCCAATAGTGCAGTTTCACTTGTGAAACTTCATACTTAAAATCCTACATCTTTTCTGCTGGACACTATGTTCCTGTAACATGTGCGACTTTGCAGCAACACAAAGTCCTTGTACAGTTGGTGCACAAGTCGGCTTCTTTACGTTACAGCAGAGGCACAGCTTCTCAAAAACATTTAAAGGGACCATGCACCCGAACACGCTCACTCCCCAAAAAGAAAGCAGAGGGAATGTAAAAGCAGAAAGAAAGCACCATTCAATCTTTTAGTAAATGTTGGAAGTGACCATGTCTCAACACGTATTTGAGCCTATTTTTCTTGCCACTCCCAACTTAACATAGCAATTGACTGATTTAGGAGAATGCAGGTATCTGCCATGCAATGTCAAAACAAATATTCTGAAAGACACGGTGGGAGGGGGGGTCGTTGAGGATCCTGACAAAGCTCAACATTTCATTTGATTGTTTCCCACATTTTCTAATTGCAATCAATTAACTTCAACAAAATAAGGAGACGGTCAATGAGACCATCACTGCTGACACAAAGCGACACCTACCTGAACTGACTGTCAACTGGAAACCCCACGGACAGTCGAAAACAAACCTTCCTAGGTTTGTGGAGAAAGTGGAAAGTTGGATTGTTACAGGGCTCGTGAAGTGGATGATTGTAAAGTAATGACATTACCCAGCCACTGGTACAGGCCAGATGAAATGCAAAGGTCCATTGGGTTTGGCATTCCTATGGACTGTAGGCTGCCTGTTAATATAGACAGAACTGATGCAGCCTACCTTCTGACAGGAGTGTACTCCAGTTGAGAAAGGCCCCATTTACTATAAAACCTGAGTGCAAATGAATACCCACTGTTGGATCAAACTGCGAATACTTTCAAGAGCTGTAAAAAAAAAAGTGAACTTAAGGATCATGGAATCCTGCAGCACTTTGCAAATAATTGCCCATCTAGAGACAACTGCTCACCTCTTCTTTTGAAATTCAAAGTGTAAGAACTGAAACACATCCTGTAGCATTCAGCCCAAAACAAAAGTAAAAGCAGACAGCCAAGCTCCACCTACTCTCTGAGATCACTGCAGCCATTTGACAAACACTCATTTCTTAAAGGTACATCCACTACAGCTATTTGCTAAACACCCATTTCTTTAACGTACTCTCACATGACACCGGGGCACATGGGACTGGAATTGACTGCACACGAGCCCAGGGTGATAGAGCAAAAGTGAAGGTGCAGTTTCTATATATGGTATGAAAGGTGTAAAATCAATTACATGGAAGACAACAGCACGTTCTTCCATGCCAATTATCTATCTGTCTTGCAGCAATAGGCAGATTGGTGTACATTATGTAATAATGTATAAAATCAGAGTGCAGTTGGCACATACTTAAGACAGGCGATAGATCATAATCCAAAATTATTACCAAATTATATAATAATAATCTTTATTAGTGTCACAAGTAGGCTTACATTAACACTGCAATGAAATTACTATGAATATCCCCTACTATAGCACCTGTTCGGTTACACTAGGAGAGAATTCAGAATGTCCAATTCGCCTAACAAGCACATCTTTTAGGACTTGTGGGAGGAAACCAGAGCACCCAGGGAAAACCACACAGGTGCAGGGAGAACGTGCAGACTCCGCACAGACAGTGACCCAAGCCGGGAATCGAACCTGGGACCCTGGCGCTGTGAAACAACAGTGCTAACCACTGTGCTACCATGCGGCTACATACAGCAGACACAACATCTGGAAATGAATGAAGATGACTTTGATATGTGAGAATCCATGAAGAATTGTGTGGATTGTTTTTGTATGTAGAATTATGTATCGCTTTACCTGATGCCAATAACCTGGATTAAAACTGCCCACAAAAACCTAGGCCAGGATATATCAGACAGCAGCATTTTCCTTCCTGTAATTTGAGGATTCCCGACAAACACATCACCGCTGACACTCACTGAAAGAATCCTTCCAGTTTATTTCCTTGGTTCCCATTTCTTTTATGTTATTTTATTATTTTAGGTCTGCGGACACATAATTGGAATGTACCTTTAAGCAGAAGACTCAAAGTTGAAGCAGCCTGCTTGTCAGGATACTGTGTTCCCAGATTTTGTTTTCGGAAGGCTCCTCGGCACAGAGTAGATCTTACAATCCATGCTTGGAGGGAGTTGGATCGACTGGTTGGCTGGCAACTTGGAGTTGGCCAGGGACAGTGTTCTGCCGGTTGAAGGAAATAAACAGGTAGGGCTTCCACATACCTCCTCGCTTAGAGGGAGGAAAAGTCAGTGCAAGGACGTTTCGTCACAAGGTATGTGACCCGGAGGAAACCCACGCAAATACATGGAGAATGTGGATTGGATTGGATTTTGTTTATTGTCACGTACTGAGGTACAGCGAAAAGTATTTTTCTGCGAGTTGCTCAACAGATCATTAAGTAGATGAAAAGAAAATGACATTTTAAAAAACTCAGAATAGGGCAACACCAGGTACACAATGTAACTACATAAACACCGGCATTGGGTGAAGCATACAGGGGTGTCGTGTTAATGAGGTCAATCCATAAGAGGGTCGTTTAGGAGTCTGGTAAGAGTGGTGAAGAAGCTGTTTTTGTGTCTGTTCATGCAGGAGTCTGGTAACAGTGGGGAAGAAGTTGTTTTTGAGTCTGCTCGTGCGTATTAGAAGAGTGAGTAACCTGGGTGTGAGGGGTCTTTGATTATGCTGCCCACTTTCCCCAGGCCGCGGGAGGTGTAGATGGAGTCAATGGATGGGAGGCAGGTTTGTGTGATGGACTGGGTTGTGCTCACGACTCTCTGAAGTTTCTTGTGGTTGTGGGCTGAACACACCAGGCTGTGATGCAGCCAGATAAGATGCTTTCTATGGTGCACCTGTAATTTCCTTAGTTTCCCAAGGAAGTATAGGCGCGGTTGTGCTTTCTTGGTGGGAGTGTTGATTTGAGTGGACCAGGACAGATTTTTGGAGATGTGTACCCCTAGGAATTTGAAGCTGCTAACCATCTCCACCTAGGCCCTGTTGATGCTGACAGGGATGTGTACAGTACTTTGCTTCCTGAAGTCAATGACCAGCTCTTTAGTTTTGATGGCATTGAGGGAAAGATTGTTGTCGCTGCACCACTCCACTAGGTTCTCTATCCCTCTCCTGTATTCTGACTCGTTGTTATTTGAGATCCGGTCCTCTATGGCCATTTTGTTAGCAAACTTGTAGATGGAGATGGAACAAAATTTTGCCATAGTCGTGTGTGTACAGGAAGTATAGTAGAGGGCTAAGTATGCAGCCTTGTGGGGCCCCGCTTTTGTGGAGATGTTGTTGTTTATTCTTACTGACTGTGGTCTGTGGGTCAGAAATACGAGGATCCAGTTGCAAAGTGAGGAGCCAAGTCCTAGGTTTTGGAGCTTAGATATGAGCTTGGCTGGGATTATGGTGTTGAAGGCCGAGCTGTAGTGAATAAACAGGAATCTGATGTAGGAGTCCTTGTTGTTGAGATGCTCTAGGGATGAGTGTAGGGCCAGGGAGATGGCGTCTGCTGTGGGCCGGTTGCGGCGGTATGTGAATTGCTCTTCATTGCAATGTTAATGTAAGCCTCACTGTTCTTAAAAGCATAGCTTCCGGAAATCAGGTGGTCATATCCATGATCGTAAGAATGTATTGATGCTGTGCTTTTGTTTTAGGCAATGGTCCTACATGATCTCCCAATACCAAACTAAATCGTTCTTCAAACACTGGTGTGTATAGGTTTCATTTTTGGAAGGGAGCAGTCAGACGTTTTGGCACCGAGTGCATCTTTGGAACTAGGTTTGGAATGAGTCAGATTGATTGATTGGCTGGCAGCCTGTGGGTTGGCCAGGGACAAAAGTCAGTGATTGGTTCCTGCACGATATTTTCTGAGAGAACTGGGCAGAAATGTTGAGACCTAGGAATTGAAAGGAACATTCTTTCTCTCTGTGTGTCTGTCTCTGCCTCGCTCTGTCTCTCTCGGTCACTTGTTCTCTCTCACTCTCTCTCTCTCTCCTACTTACTGAGGGGAAAGAATTGCTTTATTGTTCTGAAAGCAGTGAGTGCCCGGCATATCCTTGCCAGAGAAAACCATCCCAAACCTAGAAGGAAGAAGTATCCAAACTTCAGAAAGACACTAACTGGAAATCATCCCAGTGCATCAAAGATCTTTATCCCTTAGTTTATTAACATTTTCTTTACCTTTTCACCACTCTTTCCTCTCTGTGTGTCTGTGTAGAGAGTGGCTTGAGTTCGGAAGGGGGAGTGGCTGGGGAAGTGGTATTAGATAGTCAGTTACATATTATGTCCATAAAATTATAATACTTTACATAATAAAAGGTTGCTTGTGTTAAAGTTACAAACCTGGTGACTGCAGTTTATTGGGCTCAGCCAAAGGCCTGTTTTTTGAAAAATAATATCTAATTTTACCTATGTTGCAATCCGGGCCCAGTAGATCTGGAATTGATCACACACTCAACGCGTTGTCATCACACCCTGCAGCTATTTCACATGTCAATGAGCATTAATTGGCCGTTGCCAGGATTATGCCTCTTACTTGGGAGGATGGCCTGCCTCGGACAGCTGCCGGTCTTGTTTCTGAAAAGCCAGGAGCTGCAGTGTACCTGACTGGGACAACAGCCTAAGAACCATGAGTCCAGAACTAGGTAGATTTTGGGTGTCAAAAAATAGGGAGGACAAATGAACTGTGGAGGGTTGGACAGGATAGAAAGCATCCCTTAGGTGGTCAATAATTGGCCACTTAAGGGCCTCAATTTAGCCAAGGGCAGGTGGGCGAGTCTCAACCTCAGCAGATCCAGCATAAAATTGCTGAGAAGTTGGTGCAAGCCCAGTGGGGATGTTATCCAAAAAAAATTACATTCACTCCTTGCCTACAAGCCCACCAGCGGGGAATGTAAAATTCTGCCCCAGTGATCTCTGTGGCATGAATTTCACCTTTCCCAATGTTCATTTGAACCTGCCACCAAGTCAAGGGGACCACCAGGTCGCCAGCAACAGTAATATCATCAAGGACGTTAAGTAGCCAGTCGCATTAAAGAATTCTCACAGACAGGAAGCCAGGAAATAAAATGCCGCAGCCTAACCTTCACTTTTTACACATTTTATAGACAGCAAAATAAAGATTGGGACTGGCAGGTTAGAAGCTGAAAAAATTTCAATGTACTATGAAAAGGTTTGACCTTACACAAATATAAAATCAGTCTTCCAGGGCCAGAGAGATTGCTAAACAGTAGTTATGATTTAATATGCTGTTAAGAGCTCAGTTATACCTCATTAACAACGTTTTTCCAGGCTTTTCAACAGCAATATCACAGCATAAAAGAAGTTCTTAGCAGTTCAGTAATTTCTAAAAATTACCAGCCAAGATGTCTTCTATACCGTGCCTTATAAGGTCACAGAGAATCACTGTCAGCAATTGCTGCCTTATCACATTTATAACTGAGTTTCTGTGGATATCACAAGCTCTGTTAGTTTCACAGCATAATGGCAATGCAATGTGCACAGTTTTGTGTCTTTACAGCCACATGATATGGTGATGCTTCGAGATTACAGCATCTTTATCATGTCAGCTGTTTCAGTAAGTAAAGTAGACAATATTAGCAATGATGTAATAATGAAATGATACTGGTTAAGAGAATAACTGTTCTGAGTTATTGAATTAATTAGATGGTGTCCCCAAAACCACAAACCAATGAATGTAAAGAAGAGAACAGTACACTCAACACGGAGTTAGGGAGCCAGATTTTCGTCTTCCAATGGCAGTGCAAGCCAGGTCACATAATGCTAACTTTTGCTTTTCCAACAATAACATACTGTGGGCGGGACTCCCCATCCCGCCGGTCCAGTTTTCCGACAAGGGGCGCCCCTGCCGACTGCGGGATTCTCCATTCCCGCACTCGGCCAATGGGGTTTCCCATTGTGGCCACTCCCACACCATCGGGAAACTCGCAGGCGTGGATGCACTGATGGCAACGCAGATGATCTCACCGATCGAATATCCTGCTATCTGTTCCTTTGCGTTGCTGACTCCACATCATTTTTGTGCAACCTTTTGGCAGATTGGGAAGGCCTTGGGTGCAAAATGCACGTGTACACAGGGTCAGGGCCCATTGTGAAGATTGAGAGAATTGTATTTCCTCCTGCACACTGTTCTTGGGCTGGATTCTCCGCAGCCCCGCGGAGAATCCGCTTTCACATCGTAATCGGGCCGCCGCTGATCTGGCGATTCTCCATGCCCAAGAAATCAACGTGACCACGGAGTATGCTGCACCATTGGGGGGCCACTGCCAGAGGCTCACCCAGCAATCTTCCGTTCCCGACCGGCTTCACTCCCGATGGCGTTGAACTGACCACCTATTGTCAGTCGGGATGCTGGTGTGGCAGCTGCGGACTCAGTCTGCGGCCGCCCTGCTTGGGGGCGGGGGGATTGGAGGCCTGGGGAGGCCTTACAGGCAGACGGGGATTAAATCTGCGCAGTTTCAAGCTTGGGCGGGCGGCTGATTGGGGGGAACTCCTTTCTCTGTGTGGCTCCATGGTCCGAGTCCGCGATGGAGCTCAGCGTGGCTGCTGGAGGTCACCACCGTGCATATGCGCGGACTCCGAACTGGAAGTTGTAATTGATAATACGGAAGGATGTGTCATTTGAAACATGGAAGTCTGACAATATCTGGTCTGAGAGAAAGGTGAGAGGATACAGGGAAAGATCCCATGAAGGGTTAACAGCAGCTGCAAAGAGCAGGATTGTAAAATGCAGATAGCCTTGGTCAAACAGGCTTAGCAAACAAAACAAACAGGATTTTTGTATGAAGCTAAAAACAATGGCTCACACCTTCATTAAAATTAACCACCTTAGTAAGCATCTGGAAAAGCATGGATGAGGGTTTCAGTTGAGTTAGGTGATAAATGTAAACCTTTCAAGTCATAACCAAGTGGATTTGTAGCATTATTCTAAAAGCAATGATTCAGACCTTCATTGAAGTAAAATCAGCAGATTGAAAAGAATGACTAGGGGGGAAAATATATAGGTGTGAAATTCTGCTAACACCAAGTAAATTAAAGAAAACTGGAGACTATCAGTCTACGAGTAACATAATTTAAAGCCAAAATTAAAGTCAAAATTATGAGCTGAGGACACAATTGGAAAATAAAACTATAGAAATGACAGGAATTAAAAGTAACACCCTTTTGAAATCAAAGCATTTTGAACATCGCAAAGAAAACAATGTAATCAGAGATCTATGAGCTGTGGTCATGACAATATGAATACTTAGTCGTGTTAGTAAAATTTAGAATAAAGGTACCTTTTACAATTCAAGTGAAATAAAAGTTGCTTTACAATAAAGTCATAAAAACATAATAACTGTTCAAAAGATATATGAACCCTGAGAAAGGGGACAGGAGATTAAGAAGTCCAGGAGAGAAGGAGAGAATCAGAAAAGGAACAAGCAGCTCAGAGTCAGCTTACAGTCAGCGCGGTCATAGGAAAGGGACAAAGCAAAGTAGTGGAGCTAAAACAGCTAATACATCTCAGGAAGACCAGAATTTAAAGAGGATGCAGAGTCAGCTCAGAGTCAGCTCAGAGATAGCCAGCAGAGTTAACTCTCATAGCTCGATACATGGGAAAGATAGGACATAGCAACCGAGCAGAACAGTGAATACATCTAAAGAAGACCAGACATTAAAGAAGATTGATTGTCAAGGTGGGCCTGAAGGTCCCTTCAACCAACCAAAAGGATCCAGAAGCAAGATCTTTTTACCTTTCTGTAAAAACAGTGATTGCAGCTTTTAAAAGAAAAAATATAATAATAAAATAACTTAAAAGTTTTAACCTGTAAAAGTGGTTATTCCAAAATCTACTTTACTTACTTAGCAATGCGGGACCCAGGATCGATGCTACTAAGTGGTAAGTAGATGAAATCTTCTGTGAAGGTATGGGTTATACCGGGGGATAACTTGAAAATATAGTTTGACCTGAATAGCACCCACCGAAGCCTGCACAGGAGTCAGGGAGTGAGAATCCCCGTTCACCATTTAGAATGTCAGCCCTCTTTGGTATAGCGGGACTTCTAAGAATAGTGGTGAGTTTTCAACAACAAAGTGTGGGGGCCCATATCCACAGCAAAAGCTGCGAGATTCACTCCGGGTACCTGCTAGACCCCTGCAGGGCATTGAATTTGTTCAACTTTTTGTAAGGGATTACTGGCATAAAACTCCACCGTTATAATGCCGGCGGGGGAACATTGTCTCATTTTGGAACAATCCAGCCCCTTGAGTAGGTTTTCTAAGCCCTAAAAAAAAGCACCTCCTTGGAGAGTTCGTGACCATTGGAAGAAACTTGTGGGAGTGTTGGAAATGTTCTGAATGATAAATGTAAAATTATTTGACACTATCAAATGTCATCAGGACCTATTGGATCTTTCTTGCAAAGGTAGATTGATCCCTACATTGACCAGCATTGTGCAATTGTTAGCATTCATCACAGTGCTTATCCAATCATCACAATTGTCATAATGCATTAAAACTGTTTAGCAGCATGTGCTATCATATTTTGTGCTGCTATTTAAATTGACTGACAGCTCTGCTTCTTAACCTTGCTTTTGAAAGTTGAAAAAATCTCTGCAGCTGCTCCCCTCCATTGATTCATAGACACTCTGCTTTTAAATGCAAATGAAACACCATACTGTTGTACTGTTTCAGGCAATGTAGCTAAACATTTTTGTTAAGAAATGTAGCTAGATTTCAAAAGTTAAAATGGCTTTAGCTCAACAGGCGTTCTACTGATCCAAGAATGATTGAAACGTTTAAGAGACTGTGATAACAGAATAGGCCTTTGAAGTCGTCTCCTATCTATTTACAAGCATGATCGGCACTTTTTTAACTGGAGAAGTGTTTTTCTCCAGTATCAATAGGGATGTGTTTGAATTCAAAGTTTTACTACATTGTTTGATGGTCAATTTCTTTCTGATGATTCTGAACTAATTGTCATTGCTGTTGCATGCCTGAGGATTGTGCATTTAGCACGAGTAGCTGTGAATGATACATGGAGGGACTGAAGGGGTACCAGGGTCTGAGTGGGCATAGGATAGCATAAAAATGGCTAAGGGTCCACAGAATCCATAGAATAGAATCCATAAATCTATAGAGGAGGCATTGGGAGTGAGGGTACATGGACTGAGGATTAGGGGGTGCTTAAATGATGTTGGAAGTTGGGCTGCTGTGTCAGAAAACTGAGGCAGGCCTTCTAACAAGCCCGTCTCCATAATTACACTCCCAACATTCCATTTCGACTCCAAAATGCTTTGCGAACATGACCCATGTGAAAAGACCAAAATCCTAGGTGAAGTCACGCATGGGTTGGGTGTGAATTTTGAAAAGAGCAGAAATGCGCAGGTTGGGGTTTCCTGAGCCCACACGCAAATCTGAGCCAAGTCGGGCAGCACGGTAGCACAGTGGGTAGCACTGTTGCGTCACAGCTTCAGGGTCCCAGGTTCGATTCCCAGCTTGGGTCTGTGTCAAGTCTGCACATTCTCCCATGTCTGCTTGGGTTTCCTCCAGGTGCGCCAGTTTCCTCCCACAAGTCCCGAAAGACATACTGCTCTCTGAACCCGAGCAGGCGCCAGAATGTGGCAACTAGGGGCTTTTCACAGTAACTTCATTGCAGTGTTAAAAAAAAAGCCTACTTGTGACAATAAAGATTATTATTATACTTCCAGATTCATGAGCAAAATACTGCGCATGCCTGATAACAAAAATGGAGAATGCTGTAAAAACTCAGCAGGTGTGGCAGCATCTCCAGGGAGAGAAAACAGAGTTAATGTTTCAAGTCCATTTGACTCTTCATCCGAAGACAAAGGTATGATGAAGAGCCAAAAGTTTGCTGAGTTTTTCCGGAATTTTCTGTTTTTGACTTCCCAATCCATAATGGACTCCCCTGTTGCCATGGATGTACTCAGCTGTGTATCTCCAATTCAATATCGAAATTACACGATAGCCTTGGGATACGGCTGAATTTAATCAGGCTTTGTGAATATTAATAGCCTTCGTGTTTGCTAAGTTAATTTAAATTAGTAAACATAGGGGATGTGAGGAAGAGCTTTTTCAAGCAGTAAGTGGTAATGATCTGACACTTGTTGCCAATGAGGGCGATGGAGGCCGAGATGGGCAGTGATCTCAAAGGAAATTGGATGGGCACTTCAGGAAAATTAACTTGCAGGTCGATGGGATTCGAGTGTGGAAATGGGACTGACTGGGTTGCTCGTCAGAGAGCCGCCATGGGTTCAATGAGGCAAATCTATTCCTTCTGTGCCAGAATGGCTTTATGATAGGAACTCCCGTCATATGGCAAGAAATAATTCCTTCAAACTAAACACAAAGATCATGTTCAAATACATTTATTATATACAGGAGCAGTTAATCGCAGTTTATCAGATTAGTCTAGCACAGGCGTCCAATTTTCTGCTGTTTCCACCCTTTGAAAAAGAAAATTGGAAATAAATCAAATGAAGAAAAACTGCCTTGTTAAAAGCGTTAGCTGATTCTTGGCCTGTGATTCACTGTTTCATTGATTTTAATGACAGCCCATGAAAATGGTAATTGAGTATTGTTCTGTTGTAGGAAAGATGTGTTGTGGGAAAGATGTGCCCACTAGGTGGATTGGCCATGATCAACATATGGGGTTATAGGGATAGGGTGGGGGAGTGAGCCGAGGTAGGGTGCTCTTTTGGAGGGTCGGTGCAGATTCAATGGGCCGATTGGCCTCTTTCTGCACTGTTGGGTTCTATGGAAATGTAGATGATGGAGTTTGCAGCAAAAAGTCAATCTTAACGCACCTATCAGAATGTTTTTTCACAATTCTCAAACTGCTAATCACCCATGTTATCAGTATCAATGGTGAAAATGTAATACAATCAAATGTAGAATATGCAAAACCCTTCAGTTCAGTTTCTGGACTCAAGCTATTGAATTCCTAACACAATACATCATAGAATAGCTGCAGAACCTGCTTTGGCCCACAACTCCATGCTTGAGGGGTAAAGACTATGACAGTCTATCACAGATAATGCAAACTCAGCCAACTGTTGTAAGGAAGGAGCTCCAATAATTGTTCCAGGAATTGATGAATAATACTAAGGTACGGCAAGAATAATAGCGTAACGTAGCAACGGCAGTAATGGAGATGAAAAGTTGTATTTTCTTCTCAGTGAATTTACTGCTGAAGTCGGGACAGATTTACACTTCTGCCTACAAGTGTTAAAATATCAAGAACCAGACCATTCTTTTATTGCTCACCTCTATTAAATATTCAGGGTTGCCTCTCAACAGCAATTGCACTCTATATATAGGTAGTCCACCTCTAGATGGAGGGGAGAAACCGATCTAGTTTAATTTTGTGAGGGGGGGTCAACAGCATATAGTGCTGCCCAGACAAATTTCCAAAATGGATTTCGTAAAGTTCGAGTGATTGGTGAAAATATCCAAATATAGATTACAGGTAATCGGCGATATGGGTTGGCAATTAGAATTGGGAGGTAGGAACCAAAGTAGGGATAAGGAAATGGGACTATGATTGGCATGATACGTCAAATGATTTTTCTAAGTGATCTATAATGGGGCTTCAGCTTTTCAGCATATTTAATACTACCGCATGGTGGCACAGTGGTTTGCATTGCTGCCTCACAGTGTCAGGGACACAGGTTCAATTCCAGCCTTGGGTTACTGTCTTTGTGGAGTTTGCACTTTCTCCCCGTGTCTACATGGGTTTCCTCCGGGTGCTCTGGTTTCATTCCACAGTCCAAAGATGGTTGGGTGGATTGACCATGATAAAATTGCCCCTCAGTGTCCAGGTATGCACAGTTCAGGTGGGGTTACGGGGATAGGGTGGGGGAGTGAATCTCTTTCTTTCAGAGGATTGGTGCAGATTGATGGACGGAATGGCCTCCTTCTGCACTGTAGAGATTCTATGATTCTATATTAACGATGTGGTTGAAGGTTTTATATCCAATTGTGAAAGTGACATTAATTTCAAAGGCACAACATTTGTTCAAATGGAAACTGGAACCTTCAAAGGAACTCAGGCAAATTACATGAATTGACAAAACTGAAGCAAATGAAGTCCAATGTGTGAAAGTATGGGGTCATCCACTTTGAGCCATGGCAGATAAATCAGAATATTTCCATAATGGCACAAAACTAGGAACAGTGGAAGATAAAATGGTATTCCAATCCAGGTACGCAAATCACTAAAACCTAGTACAAAAATAATGTTCAAAAAGGCTAATGGAATGCTGGCCATTTTTGCAAACAGCCTGGAGTGCAAAGAGAAGGAAGTTATTTCTTCAGTTACACTTTTCCACACAAGTTGTCAAGTAAACCAAAAGCTTTATCTCCAAAAGGCTATGGCTATGGAGACAATTAAAATTTTCAAGCATGTGCGTAAATTGGGAGTTAACCCTGTGATGCTATATCTGCCGGAAATGTGACGCACCGCGGAAGGAGTTGAAAGATGTAACTCAATTGCATTACTTAGATAATGCCAAAGTACTTTTATTTAGTTTGGCGGATTAGTTGCCTGTTAAGCAATGTTTTATCAATGTTAATTTTAGCTTGTCTTTTGCAGCAAAAGTCTTAAAATGTGATTTATTTCCTCGGGTCACTGGAAAATTCTTTATTTAGAAATTATCGATCTCTACGAGAAACGTACCACCATTTAAAAAGATTCACCTGAGGAAGGAGCTCCAAAAGCTAGTGTTTGAAACAAACATGTTGGACTTTAACCTGGTGTTGTAAGACTTCTTACAAAAAAAAATGATATGAGCTGAGGAATGCTGGTGAAATGAGAACCTTGGTGGTTTTTAAGAAGAGCTGCAAGCTAACAAGAGAATGAGTGAAGTCCATTGCCCAATTGGGATCACTGTGGCAGGACCCATTTGGCACGGGCTCATTTCAGTCAGATGGAAGTGTCCCCTTTTCATGACAGCTGTCAAAATACAGCTGTTGTCACAAAAATGCAGCATTTTTCAAGCAATACTTAAACTTCAGGTTGGTTTATTAAGGGTCAGCTTGGCATATTTGAAAGAATTGCAATCAGCAGAATCATGCTGTGCACCTTATAATGGTAGCCATGATGTGGAGATGCCGGCATTGGACTGGGGTGGGCGCAATAAGAAGTCTTACAACATCAGGTTAAAGTCCAACAGGTTTGTTGCGATTCACTAGCTTTCAGAGCGCAGTTCCTTCACTCACCTGATGAAGGAGTTGCGCTCCAAAAGCTAGTGATTCGAAAGAAATCTGTTGGACCTTAACCTGGTGTTGTAAGACTTCTTACTTTATAATGGTAGTAGGCTACAGCTTGTTAATTAAACTGAATGAACATACATGTGATTTTGGGCATGATCTACCAGCCACATTGCAGCCTAATGACAGCACGGCATGGCCAATAGATGCCGGGACATCCTTCTTTCGGGAATTACCCGGCTCACCTCACTTTGTGACTTCTAATGAGATGTTGTGATCTGAATCCTGCCCATTGTGGGCGGGATCAACATTTTATAATTCTGTATATTAGAGTGAGACAGCTACTCTCACTCTAATATACATTCCCCCAATCTACCCGAGGCGTTGGGATCTAACCCCTTTGCCTCAGAGATCTCAGGCATGCGCGGTTCAGTCCTGGTCTCCACAAATGGGAACCAGATAGATTGGCACTCATGGGGTGGTCTCACAGGGGATCGGAGGCCCCTCGGTGCTTGTCCTCTGGGCATGTTGGCACCCTGGCACTGCTGGTATCACCTGGGCAGTCTTGCACTTCCAGCCTGACACCTTGGCAGTTCCATCTGGGTGTCAGATTGGCAGCGCCAAGGTGTCAAGCTGGCAGTTTTGCCGTGTCAGAGTTTGGGCCCGGGGTGCCCTTTGCATGTAAGGTGGGGTCTGAGGACCCTGTTGTAGGTGTTTGGGGCTTTGGGGGGGGTTCAGGGGATGCTTTGGGAAGTCGAGAGATAGGGACACCATTTAAAACTGGCGTCCTGATATCTCCCTGCACTGAGGAGTTCTGGATAGCTTAGCTCCTCAGTGCAGAAACGGGACTAAGTGTGGCCTCAGCGGGGAACTCCACGCTGAGGCCCCAAATTTAACCAGAGTCCCGATGGATAGCATGAAAACACCTGGCTAAACGTGCTCATCAGGACACTCTGTTCCAATTTGGTTGGATCGTGTTCTACATAACAAAGAATGTGACATGTCGAGGATGCACTCCTGAGGACTCGGTGCTAGGGCCCTTATTATTTGTGGTGTACATTAATGATTTAGGCTTAAATGCAGGGGACATGATCAAAACGTTTGCGTATGGCACCAATATTGGCAGGGTTTTAAATAGTGAGGAAGATAGCCATAAACTGCAGGATGATATCAATGGACTGGTCAGGTGTGCACAACAGTGGCAATAGGAATTGATCCTGGGAAAGTGTGAGGTAATGCACTTAGAGAGGTGGCTAACAAGGCAAAGGTAGGACCCTGGAAAACACTGAAGGTCAGAGGGACCTTGGAGTGCATAGCCACAGATCCCTGAAGGTGACAGGGCAGGTGGATAATAAGGTGATTAAGGTGGCATATGGGATAAGAGGCATAGACTACAAGAGCAGGGAGGTCACGCTGGAATTGGATAAAAAGCTGATTTGGCCCCAACTGGAGTATCGTGTGCAGTTCTGATCACAATATTATTGGAAGGATGTGATCGCACTTGATAGAGGCGATTTACCAGGATGCTGCCTGTGCTGGAGGATCAGAGCTGTGAAGAAATGTTGGCTAGGTTGGAGCAGCAAAGGTTGAGAGGGGACCTCGTAAAGGTGTGTATGATTATGAAGGGCATAGATAGGTTGGATAGGGAGGCACTTTTTCTATTAGTGGAGGAGACAATAAGCAGGAGGGCATCATTTTAAGATAAGAGGTAGAAGACTAAGAGGGGAGTTCAGGAGAAACTTTTTCACTCAAGAGATTGGTGGGAGTCTGCAAATCACTGCCTGAAAGGGTGGTAGAGTCACAAGCTCTCATAACATTTAATAAGTATTTAGATGTTCACTTGCGCTGCCATAACCTCTAGGATTACGGGCCAAGTGCTGGAAAATGAGATTAGTGTAGTGCTATTAGCTGTCATGGGCATGATGGGCTGAATGGCCTTCTTTTGTGCTGTAAACATCTATAAATCCATATTTCTATGAGCAGAGCTGTTGATGTGATACAGAAACTGGAGAACTACTTGATTGTACAGGCATGGTAATCAGGAGTGTTGACCACTGAAATGACTAAGATTGTTTAAGGAGGACAGCATGTCAGTGAACATGCACTCTCCATGCTTCTAAGGAATGATGAAGAAGCTGCAATAAAATGTTCTGTGGTAACAAATGCTGGAAGAGGACTGTCTAGGAAGATGGATCACCGGAGGAACTCTTGGATGTCGAAGATTGATCACCTTATAGACTTGAGTGCACTGCTACTCAACAATATTTCATGTATCTAACTTGTACATGAGTAATAATTCTGCATCACGAAACTTAGTTTCAAAGTAAAAAGGCTACTTGTGAAATTAATCTTGTCAGAAACATATTACCAAACTCCATATATCAAGTGTGAGAGTAAAGCAAATGAACAACCCTACATTAGCCCAGCCTGGACCTGCAGGTGCAGTGTCAAGCCTAACAGTGGGTAGCGAACAGTGATTCCTTACGATGCCCGATCAGCCTGGGTTCCTGCACTGACCTTTCTGAACCTCATCTCGATCCTACTCGAAGCAGAATAATAATTAGCTGCTGAAGAGAAACCTATTGCTCGTGGAAATCTAGAAGACAGCAGAAACCCACGGTGCACTTGGGGAGGTGGAATTCCTAAGGTGCTGATCTCCCGCATTAGCATTTATGGAGAAACACAGGAACAGCCAGTTGCCATTCATGTCACTGACAGTTCATAGAATCATAGAATTCTTATAGTGCAGAAGGAGGCCATTTGGCCCATCGAATCTGCACCGACTCTCTGAAAGAGCACCCTACCTTGGTCAGCTCCCCCAGTATATCCCCTTAACCCCATAACCCCACCTAACCTACACATCTTTGGACTGTGGGAGTAAACCGGAGCGCCCGGAGTTCTGTGTCATCACCCAGCCTAAGACAAATTATGAGGGGCGTTACCTCCAAAAACCAATTAGCCCACAGTGACTTAAGCAAAGATGAGTGTGAATATTGATGCAGGTGAATAAATAAATGAGTTACTGCCTCCATTAAAATGAGTTTAACAAGAACGTGAATAATATCCATACAACTACCTCCACACAGATTAATTTCAAAGTTTTTTTTAGTTTACTCGTGAGACAAGGTATGGAATTCCAATTTTACTGTAAACTACTACGAAGAAGAAAAATCAACTTAGCTATTAGAAATATGCATCAACTACCTCAATTACTTTACACACCTTGATCAACTGTCACCGAAAATCAAGTCTCACTGACAATCAGCAGCATTTCAAAATCATTTCTGAAAAAAGACAGCTCAAGGATGCAGGCTTCTGGTTCCTGCTGTTACATTAAATGGTCTGAATGTCCATGAACCTGAATGTTGTAATTGAACTTGAAAAAATATTCCAACTAAATTGGGACAGCTGCAGGACCTTTGACGATGCTCGCAGCTACTAGGTTCTGAAAATCTTTATGTTTAGCAAGAATGGTTCCTGCCCAGTCCACAAGGGTGGTCTTCTAGTGCTGGAGAGGTCCAGCTTAAATTTCTGTTTTACTGTGTTCATGGAATGGAGCATTGCTGGCTGGACCAGCATTTATTGCTCATCCGAGGGCATTTAAGAGTCAACAATACTGGAGTCACATGTAGCCAGACAAGGTAGTGAACCAGGTGGGTTTTGACGACAATCATTTCATGGTCATCATTAGACTTTTTTAATTCCACATTTTTTGTCAAATTCAAATTTCACCATCTGCCAGGGTGGGATTCGAACCCGGGTCCCCAGAGCATTACTCTGTGTCTCTCAATTACTAGTCCAGTGACAATCCGCTACACCACTGCCTCCCATGTATGGCCTCATGTGTACCTGGTATTATTTTGCCTTTCAGCAAACCACCTTAGACCTACAATGGATGTGGATGATAGTTACTTTTGCTTTTGTACGTATTAAATTTAACTGATAACAGGGTTGTGCTTTTACAAATATTGATGTTTCGAGTTTTTTGTTGGGGAGGGGATGGGGAACCAAACTAGGATGTGAAGAGAACATAGTCACTAATAAATCCGACAGGAATTTCAAGAAAAACTTTTTTTCAGCCAAAGAGTAGCTAGAATGTAGAATACACTACCGAAGGAATAGCTAGATTCATATCATGGTTACTGTTATAACCTGCCTGCTTACCATTGGCTGGGGACTAACGACAATCCCACAATCCCACAATCCTATGGGAGTATGAGCTTCCCCAATGAGGGGGCGGAGAAATCATTAGTAGACTCCCTGCATAAATAGAGCTGGCCAGTTTGGAACCAGCAGAGAGAGAGGAGTGAGCAACAAGGGAAGTTTCTGCTGCTGTTGTTTATATATGTTATTGTAAATAAATGTTATTTCTTTGTATCCTGAAAACTCGTGCTGGATTCTTCGTGGCCCTCACAAAAGTTACACAGCGTAGAAGGAGGTTATTTGGCCTATCTTGTCTGTGCGGGTCCTCTGGAAGAGGAACTCACCTAGTACCACTGCCTGGCCTATTCCTTGTAGCCATGATTCTTTTTTTCCTTTTCAGATGACTCCAGTTGTTTCACAAAACTCCAGTTGTGGCTGAACTAGTGTTTTGTACAGGTTTAATGTAGCCTCCTTACTTTTGTGCTATATGCCCCTGTTGATAAAACCCAGGATACAATGGGCGGGATGCTCCGGTCTACCAGCCTAATGTTCCTGCACGCCACACCCTTGCCGGCAGCAGGATCCTCCATTCCGGCAGCCGGCCAATAGGATTTCCCATTGTGGTCACTCCACGCTGTTGGGAAACCCAAGGGAGTGGGTGTATTGCAGGCAGAGCAGAGGATCACGCCGATGGAGAATTCCGCTGCATATGTTTTAGTAACTGTGCTGTAAACCTGTCCTGTCACCTTCAATGATTTAGACATATGCATCCAGTTCCCTTTGCTCCTCCACTACCTTTAGAGTTATAGCCTTTATTTTATATTGTCTCTCTGCGTTCTTCTGACCACAATGAATCACTTCACACTTCCCTGCATTGCATTTCATCTGCCGCTCATCCAGCCATTCCAATAACCTGTCTATGTCCATTTGAGATTCTCCGCTATCCTCCTCATAGTTCACAGCACTTCGCAAGTTGAGGGGAAAGCACAGACACAATTAAGGAGAAAATAAATGAACACGTCAGGGAGGAAGGCATGGAAAGTTATGGGTTGATATGAAGACGGATGGGAGGAGACCTCGATGGAGCATAAACGACAGCATAGACCAACTGGGTCAAATCTCTCCCTCAATGTCAGCAAAACTAAAGAGCTGGTCATTGACTTAGGAAACACAGTACTGTACACATGCCTCTCTGCATCAAAGGGGCTGAGGTGGAGATGGTTGACAGCTTCAAATTCCTAGGTGTGCACATCACCAAAAATCTGTCCTGGTCCACCCATGTCGCGCTACGACCAAGAAAGCACATCAGCACCTATTACTACCTCAGGAAATTAAGTAAATTTGGCATGTCCACATTGACTCTTACCAAGATTTACAGGTGCACCATAGAAAGCATCCTATCTGGCTGCACTACAGACTGGTATGGCAACTGCTCGGCCCAAGATCAGGAGGAACTACAGAGTCGTGAACACGCAGTCCTTCATATGAACTCGCCTCCCATCCATTGACTCAGTCTACAGCTGCCTGCCTTGGGAAAGCGGGCAGCATAATCAAAGACCCTTCACACCCGGCTTACTCACTCTTCCAACTTCTTCCGTTGGGCAGGAGGTACAAAATCTGAGAACACGCACAACAGATTCATAAAACAGCTTCTTCCCCGCTGTTACCAGACTCCTAAATAACCCTCTCATGGATTGATGGACTTATGGACTGATCTGATCACTTCACACATCTTCTTTACTGAGTAGTACTACACTCTTGATTTCTGTGTCTATGTACTACATTGTGTATTTTATGTTTGCCCTATTATGCATTTTCTTTTCATGTACGGTTTGATCTGTATGAGCTGCATGCAGAACAATACTTTTCACTGTACCTCGGTACACATGACAATAAACCAATCCAATCCAATCCAAATGGCCTGGTTCTGTACTCTATATTTCATATCATTCTGTGGACTTTGCGGTTAGAGACTTCTGCCACTGGAATTGAAGTACAATATAGCAGAAGCAACATTCAAACACAGTACAAAACAGCTATCAAGAGACTCGAACATTAAAAAACATTTAATTTGGTCATTGATGTGTTAGGCAAATTGGTTCACGTGGACTGCACTTGATGCAGTGTGGCGAGAGACAGACCTCTAACACTGGAGAAGATCCAACACGATTTTATTCAACGATATAACTAATATGCATGCTCAGCTGTGGGTCGACACTATATTGAACTGACTGGAGACCTGGTACTAGTCTGACCAGACTTACTAGCTACCGCATGGTGTTTGCACTGGCTAGCTCGTGGACTCTGACTGTCTCAGTGGCTGGGTCCAGAGAGAGCGGGAAACCTAGCGCCCTCTGGCTTTATAGTGGCAGTGTCCTGTCTGGTGATTGGCTGCACTGTGCTCTGTGCTTACTGGTCATCCTGTGTGTTAATCACTGCCTGTCTGCACTTCTATATATGGAGGAGTGGATATTATGATATCTCCCCTTTTTTTTAGATAAATAAATATTAAGGTGTGCATGCGTATATGTGTATATATGTGCCTGACTATATACAAAAGGTGTTGAAATGAACGTATATACATGGGAAGGTGTCGATAGTGCATATACATGGCAAACAAAACGATATTTACAGAGGTCAAATCGATGAGGTCACAAAATATACAAAAGTTCAGTCTATAGATTTAGTCTTTGTGGTGGGTGACGAATTCTTGTTGACCACCGGAGAGGTGGATCAGGAGCCGCCTGCACTTGAAAAGGCGGGATCGCTTCCATCGCGGTGGTCGGCAGGATTGCTGTCAGATCAGTGGCCTTGTGGTAGAGTACGTCCGGAGGAAGCATTGTATGTGGTGGGGCACTTCGGTCAGGTAGCGGGCGTCGAACTCTTCGCAGTCTGTTACGCCGTAGCAGGGGCCATCAGCCATGCGGACAAGGAACGATCTTGAGGCCAGTTGTTTGATCACCACGTCTGTCGCTGACCAGCCGCCCTCAGGCAACTGGACATGAACATGATCAGTCAGGACCAGCTCGGGTAAATCCGCGGTATGAGCGTCATAAGTGGCTTTCTGTTGGGCCTGCGACTGCTGCATTTTCTGTACGACCGTGAGGTGGTCAAGGTATGGAACATCGATGGCTGGAACTGTGGTCCTCAGAGTGCGATTCATGAGCATCTGCGCTGGAGACAACCCAGTGGACAGTGGGGTTGCCCTGTATGCCAGCATTGCCAGGTTGAAGTCGGAGCCTGAGTCTGCAGCTTTACACAGCAACCCCTTTACAATATAGACCCCTTTCTCGGCCTTCCCGTTTGACTGCGGGTAGTGGGGACTGGAGGTTACGTGACGGAAGTTGTAGTACTGTGCAAAATCAGACCATTTCTGGCTGTAAAAGCAAGGACCATTGTCACTCATTACCGTGAGCGGTATCACATGCCTGCCGAATGTTTCTTTGCAGCTTTGATCACTGCCTTCGACGTGAGGTTGGACAGTTTCACCACTTCTGGGTAACCGGAGAAGTAGTCGCCCAGGAGTACGTAGTCACGCCCCTTGGCGTGGAAAAGGTCAACACCGACTTTGGACCACGGAGAGCTCACGTCCTCATGTTGCTGCAACGTTTCTTTGGGTTGAGCTGGCTGAAACTTCTGACAGGTAGGGCAGTTGAGGACTGTGTCGGCATTGTCCTGGCTGATGCCCGGCCAATAGACCGCCTCCCGAGCTCTGCGTCAGCATTTCTCGACCCCAAGGTGACCCTCATGGAGTTGGCCGAGCACCATAGCTCGCATGCTCTGAGGAATCACGATCCTGTCGAGTTTCAGGAGGATGCCTTCCACCACCATCAGGTCGTCCTTTACGTTGTAGAACTGGGGACATTGTCCCTTCTGCCAGCCATTGGTAAGGTGCTGCATCACACGCTGCAGCAGAGGATCCTTGGCGATTTCCTCACGAATTTGGACCACCATCTCGTCAGAGACCGGAAGGTTGGTGGCACGCAATTGCACTTTTATGTGGCAGATGAAGTCAGTTTGTTCACACGGTGTGGTTATGGACCTGGATAGGGCATCTGCCACGATGAGTTCTTTGCCTGGCGTGTAGACAAGTTCAAAGTCGTAGCGGCGTAGCTTGAGAAGAATTCGCTGTAACCGAGGCGTAATGTCATTTAAATCCTTCTTGATAATGTGGACTAGAGGCCTGTGGTCCGTTTCTACCGTGAATTTTGGCAGGCCATAAGTATAGCCGTGAAACTTGACTATCCCTCTCAGGAGGCCCAGACATTCCTTCTCAATCTGAGTGTACCGTTGCTCAGTGGGTGTCATGGCCCTGGAGGCAGACGCCACTGGAGCCCAGGACGAGGAGTCATCCCGCTGAAGGAGCACCGCCCCAATGCCGTCATGGCTTGCATCAGTTGATTTCCTTGGTTGGGTCGAAGAATGCCAGAACCGGGGCTGTGGTGAGCTTCGCTTTCAGCTCACGCCATTCCTCTTCATGCGTGGGCAGCCACTGGAATTCCGTCGACTTTTTGACGAGATGGCGGAGGGCCGTGGTGTGGGATGCCATATTGGGAATGAATTTCCCGAAGACGTTGAACATCCCGAGAAAGCGGAGGATCGCCTTCTTGTCTTCATGGCGTTGATCGCCGAGACCTTGTCGACATCTGGCCGCACGCCCTGCTGCGAAATGTGGTAGCCTGGGAATTTGATGTCCGATTGACCAAATGAGCACTTGGTCCTGTTGAGCTGGAGACCATGTTCATGGATTCTCTGGAATACCTTCTTGAGGTGAGCGAGTGTTCCTGAGGCGTTGTGAACCAGATAATGACATCGTCAACATACACTCGCACCCCCTTGATGCCCTCCATCATCTGCTCCATGATGCGGTGAAATACTTCTGAGGCAGAGGTGATGCCAAAAGGCATCCGGTTGTAGCAGCAGCGACCAAATGGGGTGTTGAACGTGCACAGCTTGTGACTGGACACGTCCAGCTATATTTGCAAAAAACCATTGGAGGCGTCCAGCTTTGTAATGAATTTGGCATGAGCCATCTCACTGGTCAACTCTTCACGTTTTGGTATCGGGTAATGCTCCCGCATGATGTTGTGGTTTAGATCCTTGGGGTCAATGCAGATTCGAAGCTCCCCTGATGGCTTCTTGATGCAGACCATGGAACTGACCCAGTCTGTGGGCTCTGTGACCTTTGATATAATGCCCTGGTCTTGGAGGTCCTGCAATTGTTTCTTAAGACGATCCTTGAGGGGTGCCGGCACGCGGCGAGGTTCATGAATTAAAGGGGTGGCGTTTGACTTGAGCAGGATTTTATATCTGGATGGGAGCGTGCCCATCCCATCGAATACGCTGTGGTACTGTGTAATGATGTCATCTATGTCAGCTTGGAAGTTTCCATCAGGCGAGGCCGTTGCCGGTGACGATGACATGGTGTGGACTCACTGAACCAGGTTCAAGAGCTTGCAGGATCGAGCACCAAGCAGGGATGCTCTGTCAGGCCCGACGATTTCAAACCGCAGCGTCGCCTTGTTCGCCTTATTGGACACCCCTAGTTGACACGAGCCATTGGCAGCTATGTCATTGCCATTGTGTTGTAAGACAGACCTCTTACACTGGAGAAGATCCAACACAATTTTATTCAACGATATAACTAATATACATGCTCAGCTGTGGGTCGACACTATACTGAACTGACTGGAGACCTGGTACTAGCCTGACCAGACTTACTAGCTACCGCATGGTGTTTGCACTGGCTAGCTCATGGACTCTGACTGTCTCAGTGGCTGGGTCCAGCGAGAGCGTGAAACCTAGTGCCCTCTGGCTTTATAGTGGTAGTGTCCTGTCTGGTGATTGGCTGCACTGTGCTCTGTGCTTACTGGTCATCCTGTGTGTCAATCGCTGCCTGTCTGCACTTCATTATATACAGGAGTTGATATTATGACAGCCATATGTGTATAGAGGATGTTGCTGATTAATTGGGATGTACAGTCAAACTTAACCATCCCAGTGGATGAAACATTCAGGAAGATTGATTTGCAACTCGCTCCCTGGGTATAAAGCTGGCATTGCCGATTGACCAGCAATTATAGAAGCAACCTGAGTATTATTTCCATAGATTTCCATGGCATTTAAATGGTACATTTCCTGTCATAAAAAGACAACACCAGTTTTACACCCATTTAGCAAGTTGAAAATCTACCCCAGAGGTGATTTTACCCACTTGCTTGCATGTTGAGCATCTTTCATGATGACAACTGTCTATGAAATATTTACCTCTTGTGGGCCATAACATGATTCTTTATTTAATAAGCTATGAAAAAAGGCAAATTTGTTTGTAAGCTATGCAGCTGATGAAAAATCACACAGATATAACAAACTCAATCCAATTAACTCCTCTTGTTTAAATGTAGCCTCCGACCAGCTTGTTACATAATGGATTGACGTCAAATTTGCAGAGGCAGCATCTGAAGTAATATTGAAAATCAAATTTCTGTTTTATGAAAAGCAAACATAATTTCTTATTTCAGATATGCTTGGGGGAGTGCTGCTGTGTAAATTTCCAATATTTACTCAATGCCATTTAACCCAAAGCATTTTGAAATGAAGATGGTTGCTCAGAGCTCTGTTCAATTAAACTCGTGAAATCTGTGTTTTGGATTGTTTTGTAAAGTTGTCACAATCTCTTTGAAGATACCATAATTTGATTTTTCAAAGCTCTATCGGCAGATGAAGGAGTGACTTCCATAAAATCCCTACAGTGCAGAAGGAGGCCATTCGGCCCATCGAGTCGGCACCAACCATCTGAAAGAGACTCCTGCCTCAAATTCCAGATTGTAATATGCCCCACAGAGCGAACAGAGCTTCACAAAATAAAAATGTTATGCCTTTCCCCTTCTGAAGATCTTAACATAAGACATAAGATAAGAACTAGGAGCTGGAGTAGGCCATCTGGCCCCTCGAGCCTGCTCCGCCATTCAATGAGATCATGGCTGATATTTTGTGGACTCAGCTCCACTTTCTGGCCCGAACACCCTTAATCCCTTTATTCTTCAAAAAAACTATCTATCTCTATCTTAAAACATTTAATGAAGGAGCCTCAACTGCTTCACTGGGCAAAGAATTCCATAAATTCACAACCCTTTGGGTGAAGAAGTTCCTCCTAAACTCAGTCCTAAATCTACTTCCCCTTATTTTGAAGCTATGCACCCTAGTTCTTCTTTCACCCGCCAGTGGAAACAACCTGCCTGCATCTATCCTATCTATTCCCTTCATAATTTTATATGTTTCTATAAAATCCCCCCTCATCCTTATAAATTCCAACGAGTACAGTCCCAGTCTACTCAACCTCTCCTCGTAATCCAACCCCTTCAGCTCTGGGATTAACCTAGTGAATCTCCTCTGCAGAACCAGAACACTGTTTCTGGGAAGAGACCATGGACATCCTGATAAGCTTCCCTTAATGCTATATTCGGACACTTGTAGCTTGGGGTAACTGTCTGATTTTGGTTACTTCTTTCATAGAGCACAGCACAGAAGCAGGGCATTCAGTCAAATGTGCATTGCCAGCTCTTTGATACAGCTGATTAATTAATCCCACTCACCTGCTCTTTCTCCATCACCTTGTATTCATTTTTTAACTTTAAGTGTTCACCCAATTCTCTTTTGAATCTAATTATTGAATGCTACCACCATCCCTTCAGACACTGTATTCCAGATTACAACAGCTCTCTTGTCTAAAAAAAAATCCTCAAGTCCACTCTAGTACTTTTGCCAATCACTTCAGATCGGTGTTCTTTGCTAACTGACCCTTCAGCAACTGGAAACAGTTTATCTTTATTTTGTCTAACAAAACCATGGGAGACACGGTAGCACAGCGTTAGTATTGTTGTTTCACAGCTCCAGGGTCCCAGGTTCAATTCCCAGCTTGGGTCACTGTCTGTGCGGAGTCTGCACGTTCTCCTCGTGTCTGCCTGAGTTTCCTCCCACAGTCCAAAGACATGTAGGTTAGATGGATTGGACGTGCTAAATTGCGTTTAATATCCAAAATGGTTAGGTGAGGTTATTGAGTTACAGGGGTAGGGTGGAGGTTAAGTAGGGTGCTCTTTCCAAGGGCCAGTATAGCCTCGATAGGCCGAATGGCCTCCTTCTGCACTGTAAATCTATGATTCTATGAAGACCATGATTTTGAACACCGCTATCAAATGTCCCCTTGACCATTGGCATAGGCACTTTAAAAGATGTTTGTGTGTGACTAATTTAATTAAACCGAAGATAGCTGTGCTCAAGGTTTATTATATCAAAGGGTCTAGGTGTGAAAGGCAGGCATTTGAAGTGAATAGGGAAGAGTTGGATGTTCCACAGGTAAACAAGACAGGTAAATGGGTAGAAATTTGCATTAGGAGATAAAGAAGGTATATTGTGGTCTGTTGTTAAATTTCAAAGGGAACTAAAAAGGAGCTTACAACTTAGACAAGGTCATAAATAAATAAGGCACCAGGATTTAGTGATGGCCCAGGATTGTAACTTTACTTACATTAGTCTCCCATGGCTCCCAAAGGTTACTCAAGGTTTGTCAGTGGCTTCTCAGGGGGCACCCATTGACAAGCACTCAGCACCTGATTGAGGTAACTGGCTTCAGGAAGGGATGACTGTGAAAAGCCAACCCCTGCCCTTGCATCCTATTCCATATTCCTCCCGTTCACCAGCAAACTCATATCTGCAGCCCCCATCCTTCCTCACTCACCTGTCTCCAGAATTGATCCCTGATGAAGACATCAGATCATTGCCAGCAACGGCATTCTACCCAGCTAGGGGTTTAATCCAATGTGAGACCAGACACTAGCCTGTTGAGTGCCTGATTGTATTTAAATAGTGCCGTGCCTCCAAAACAGGAATGCTGAATACAGGGTTAAAGGCAGAATTCTTGGAAGTGTGGAGGAACAGAGGAATCTTGGGGTGCACGTACATAGATCCCTCAAAGTTGCCACCCAGGTTGATAGGGTTGTTAAGAAGCCGTATGGTGTGCTCGCTTTCATTAACGGGGGATTGAGTTTAAGAGCCGTGAGGTTTTGCTGCAGCTTTATAAAACCCTGGTTCAGCCACATTGGAATATTGTGTCCAGTTCTGGTCGCCTCATTATAGGAAGGATGTGGATGCTTTGGAGAGGGGATTTACAGAGGAGATTTACCAGGATGCTGCCTGGACTGGAGGGCATGTCTTATGAAGAAAGGTTGAGGCAGCTAGGGCTTTTCTCACTGAAGTGAAGAAGGAAGTGAGGTGACTTGATAGAGGTATACAAGATGATGAGAGGCATGGGAAGAGTGGATAGCCAGAGACTTTTCCCCAGGGCAAAAATGGCTGTCATGAGGGGTCACAATTTTAAAGTGATTGGAAGAAGGTATAGGGGAGATGTCAGAGGTTGGTTCTTTACACAGAGATTGGTGGGTGTGTGGAATGCACTGCCAGCAGAGGTGGTGGAGTCAGAGTCGTTGGGGACATTTAAGTGACTCTTGGACAGGCACATGGACAGCAGCAAATTGAAGGGGTGTAGGCTAGGTTGATCTTAGATTTGGATAAATGGTCGGCACAGCATCGTGGACCGAATAGCCTGTACTGTGCTGTACTGTTCTCTGTTCTATGTAACATGGGTCTTCTACCATTTCTTCAACTGTTGCGGAGGGGTAGGTTGTGTGAGGGAACTCCCATTACAGGAACTAAATTCTGCTCTGTACCTTTAGTCAGCCTGGAAACTCTAGCTGTGAATGCTCCACCTTTCTCAGTTATGGGAATGTGTCTAATTTGTACCAGAACCACCTTCTCTTCCTGTGAAGAAAATCAATTGGTCATCTGGTGTTTCTGCTGTGACACAATTAAAGTCAATAATTCTCTAGATAAGGGATTGCAGGCATGAATGCCCATACCAAACATGTATAATGTGTGTAATGTTTGGCATTTTTCCATTGAGATAATAGACGTTTAATTATTTTGTGAAGGAATTATATTTTCTATCTCATTTACTTTTTTAATTGAAATGCAAAAAACAATAATATTGAAAAAGCATAATATATAGCCATAGGTATTATATTCATTTGCAGTGCAATCTTAAAACTAACACCTACCATTTCATATTACTGTTGGGTATAATGCAATAATTCCCATGGGTACATATTATAGGATTCAAATCTTGAATGGTTATGATTTAATGATGGACTGGGTATTTATAGCTATTATGCTGTTGAATATTGAGGCTTGGTTAACACAGAGCTCCAGAGTCTTGCTTGATATTCTTTCATTATAAGTAGGGCGCCAAGGACCTGGGTTCTATTCCAATCTTGGGTGACTATGTGAGGAGTTTGCATATTCTCCCCCGTGTCTGCATGGATTTCCTCTGGGTGCTTCGGTTTCCTCTCACAGTCCAAAGGTGTGCCGGTTAGGTGGATTTGCTATGCTAAATTTCCCCTTAGTGTCCAAAGGTTAGGTAGGGTTACGGGGACAGGGCTGTGGATTGGGCCTAGGTAGGGTGCACTTTCGGAGGGTCAGTGCAGACTCGATGGGCCAAATGACCTTCTTCTTCAGTGTCGGGTTTCTATGATTCTAATGGAGCCATGGAAATTTGTGGAATAGATTTTAAATTTGATGCATTGGAGACGGGAGACAATGTAGGTCAGGGAGATTGGGCAATCAGGCTGTAGTGCAGGGAACGAGTATATGCTTGACTATGCAGTGACCTGGTATTTATTTTCCCCTTACAGCTTTTAGAACGGGAGGATACCATTGAAAAAGTAAAGTCTAAATCAGCATGAATAAGCGTTCCAGCAGCAGCTATGGTGAGGTAAGGACGGTACGAGGCAAAGTTGCAAAGTTGCGTTTTCCAGACTTGTGTCACTTCTCTCTTTCTCAGATTCATTCATTCAATGAGTGAAAAAATCAAGCGTAGTTTAAAAAAAAGTAATGTCAAGTAATAAATAATCACGATTTATGTTTTAACCTGTGAACTACATTGACAAATGGATAGCATTATGAAGTCCACCTGATAATTTTGTGAAATCATTCTTCATGCAAGTGCCATAATATGTTTCTCTTCTCTCTCTTAGGTAGCCCTTTAGGACTAAGGATGACTTTCTTCCACTCCAGGGCTATGAGTCCTGAGGTGACTAAAAAGTCAAATGCTGGATACGCACCCTGAGCCACTGGTGGGCGTGTGGATGGACTGCTCTGGTTTTGGTATGCTCCTTCCGCTGTTTTCACTTGTCTCCACTTGGGTCTACTAAAGACACTCGGAATGGTTGGCACCTTCGCAAGAGCTTCTTCTCTAGTTTTCGTGGTTTTGAGCAAGAGATTCCCATTTATCGGTTGTACTTTCTTTTAGGGAAGCTTTGAGGACCTCCCTGAAACCTTTCCTTTGCCTTCCTGGTAACCACTTGCCCTGATTAAGTTCGGAGTAGGGAGCTTGTTTTGGAACTCTTCTGTCAGGCGTGCAGAGGATAGGGCCTGCCCAGTGTAGTTCCTTAGCTGTAACCAGTGATCAAAACTGAGGATGTTGGCCCGAGAGAGCCTGAGCAGTATGGCTACAATGTTTGCAACATTTGGCCATTAAATAGCACAAAATGTAATGGCTCGGTCACAGAAGGCAGAGGGTAGCAGTTGAAGGATGTTTTTCTGAATGGAAGGTTGTGACTAATGGCGTTCGACAGGGATCTGTGCTGGGGCCTCTGTTGTTTGTAGTACACATAATGATTTGGAGGAATATGTAGCTGATCTGATTAGTAGGTTCGCGGATGATACCAAGGTTGGTGGAGTAGCAGATAGTGTTGAGGATTGTCAAAAGATATAGCAGGACATAAATAGGTTGGAGACTTGGGCAGAGAAATGGCAAATGGAGTTTAATCCAAACAAATGTAATGTAATGCATTTTAGTAGGTCTAACATAGAGGGGAAATATACCTTAAATGGCAAAACTCTTAGGAACATAGAAAGTAAGCGAGATCTGGACGTGCAGGTCCACAGATCTTTGAAAGTGACAACACAAGTGGACAAGGTAGTCAAGAAAGCATAAGGAATGCTTGCCTTCATTGGACGAGGCATCGAGTATAAAAACTGGCAAGTCATGCTATAGTTGTACAGAATCTTGGTAAGGTCGCCCTTGGAATATTACGCACAATTCTGGTCGCCACACTACCAGTAGGATATGGAGGCTTTGAAGACGGTGCAAAGGAGGTTTATCGGGATGTTGCTTGGTCTGGAAGGTGTTAGCTGTGCAGAGAGGCTGGATAGACTCGGACTGTTTTCATTAGAACGACAGAAGTTGAGAGTGACCTGATAGAGGTCTACAAGGTTATGAGGGGCATGAATAGAGTGAATGGGTGGGCACTCTTTCCCAGGGTGGAGGGATCAGTCACCAGGGGACATAGGTTTAAGGAGTGTGTGACAAAGTTTAGAGGAGATGTGCGAGGCAGGTTTTTTACATAGAGGGTGGTGAGTGCCTGGAACGCATTGCCAGTGGAGCTTGTGGAAGCAGATACATTAACGGCATTCAAAAGGCATCTCGACAGATACATGGATAGGATGGGTATAGAGGGATACGGCACTAGGACTGCTGAAGATTTTGGCCAAGGGTGGTAACCTGACCGGTACAGGCTTGGAGGGCCGAAGGGCCTCTTCCTGTGCTGTATTGTTCTTTGAATATTGTAGCCCCTTTAGATTTATTTCCCAGCATCATTGCTGTTACTTTGCAAAAATGTTCCAGTTAATCTTTGCCCCTTTTATCCTCTGATGATCATACTCTTCTGTGTACCCACAAGTTTATGAAGTTAATTGAAGATTTGTCACAGTAAGAACCTCTGCCTAACAAACACCTGATAGTGAACCCCAAGAATACTTTTTCAAAAAGTCACCTTTATCAATTGAACCAACTGTGCTCTTTGTTAATGATTCATTCAACACATATGGGCAAGGTCAAGTTTGATGTGCTGTGACAAATTGGAGATCCAGCTGAGGATTGAGTATTTCCATTGATGGTTAATATCTAAAGTGGTTCGCAAATTATAGGCCAAGTTATGATTCTCAAATCATGTCAATCATGGTACACAATGCCTAATGCTTCCACATTGCAAAGATGCAACTGTGTTCTGCTTACTAGGCATTTAACTTGGGCTCACCGATAATTTACAGATATTACAAAGTTGCATAATATTCCATTGTGAGCCCTGTTCCAATTATTTCTTCAGTGA